>NW_017805983.1:1348237-1376156 GCF_001891065.2 Hippocampus comes | reverse complement strand
TCACTGTTAAGTTTGAGGAAGTTATGTGTGAACCAAGATTTAATTTCTGAAAGGCAGTGTGAGAGGGAGGAGGGTGGGAGGGATGCGTCGGGTTTGCTGGAGAGGTAGAGCTGGGTGTCATCCGCGAAGCAATGATAGTGTATACCAAATTTACGGAAAATATTGCCAAGGGGGAGAAGGTAAATACTGAAGAGGAGGGGTCCCAAGACAGAGCCTTGGGGCACACCGGAAGAGACAGGGAGGGACTGTGAAGTGAAGGAATTGAGTTTGATGAACTGAGAACGCCCGGAGAGATACGAGTGAAACCAGTGTAAGGGGGTGTGAGTGATGCCTACGGTGGAGAGTCTATATAGGAGGATGGGGTGAGAAATGGTATCAAAAGCTGCACTCAGATCAAGGAGAATGAGTATTGAGATTAAACCGACGTCTGCTGCCATAAGGAGGTCATTGGTGATTTTTAAGAGGGCTGATTCAGTGCTGTGACGGGGACAGAAACCAGACTGGAATTGTTCGTAGAGATTGTTATGGGTTTAGGAAGTGTGCTGGCTAACACAACAGTATACTGTTTTGCAAAATCTTTATCTGCATTTTCCTCTAACTCTTCACCAATCAGGTACATTAAAATGAGCACAGACGGCCGCTCTCCTTATGCCTGTGTGGGTTCTCTCTCTGTGTGTACCTCACCCTCCCACCACGGACCACGCCTGCTCGATTCACTGAAGACGAAATTGCCGAGAGGCGGAAATGCGAGTGTAATAAGTGTGACTGATACATTTTTGCGTGTTTTAGGAGGAGTGCAATCAACATTTTCCATGTCCCATCCCCGACCAGTACAGTGATAAGGCAAAGCAATGACTGTTTTCCTCAGCCGAGTGTCAGATTGGACCAGAATGTTTCCCACGGGTCAGCCGACGGCAACCACACAACCCCCTTCCCCGCGATGCTGCTGGCCTTGAGCCTAACCCTGACAGAAATCATGACACAAGTCATAGAGGTAGAAAAAAGCAGCAGAAAGAAACAAAATTGTAATGAGGCTGAAGATGGCAACATGCCACTGAGTGAGAATGACCCGGTACAACGTTAAATCCGTGACAGGCCTATGAGAGTAACACATCCATAAGCCCCAAATCTTTTTAATACAACACCCATTAGGAAAGTGCTGAGCTCTTCAACAGCTTAGACGCTTCACCACTCAGCCTGTGCTCTATATACAACCAACACTTGAGCCTGTACCAACATAAAAGGCTATATTTATAGGCCCATTTAAAAAGCTGCTACATTCTGCGCACAAAAATTACATTCAGAAAAATACACGTGAGTGATATACTGTCTGTAGCGTCTCAAGTGCATTCAAGTCAACGGGAGTGAGGCAGCCTTTTAAAACATTCTCCTTTTTATTCTCACTCTCTCTCCCTCTCTGTAGCAACCCACTTCTTCCTTGACCATCACGCTAGGGTTTTATGGTTTAATGAAAGTGGTACAGTACAATATATGCCAGAAAGGTTGGCAGTTTGCCTTTGTGTGGGTGTGCGTGGCCAACACCGTATTTAAAAAAAAAAATTTTTGACGATGATCCATTCCAAATTTGGTCTGGTCGCACCGTGCGTGTGCGGTGGCTCTTAAAGGCCTAATAACAGGACGTGTTCTGCAATGTTGCCCCAACTTGCTTGAGTGATGCCGAACAGACCGGGTAGGTTTATTTCCTTGAGATGTTAATAAAAGCTTGAACTGTGGAGTACCCCCTGTCATCTGTTGAACTTTTTTTTTTTCACACAATACGACAGAAAGTTCTGAGTGCTGGCCAATTAATAAAGAAAGAGAGGAACACAAAAGAATCCAAGAAAGAACTCCAAGTCATCTCTTTAATAAAGGAAAAAAATGTGTGTTAAATGGTCTACTGCATGGCTTCCCAAGTCCAGTCCTCAAGAGCACTTTTAGAACCTGGTTTAGATGCAAAGATCAGCTCATCATCAAGCTCTGAGAATCACGACAATGTTCCTGGTTATTTGAATTATGTGTTCAACATCGAAAACAAGCTGGATGAGGGCTCTTCAGGACCGGTTTCCTTCCAAAAACACGCATGGCAGGTTAAAGGAATACCCTAAATTCTCTCTAGTTGCGATTTTGAGCGCAAATGGTGGTTTTTCTATGTGTGCCCTGTGACTGGCTTGCAGCCTACTGCTGGAAGACAGCTGGGATAGGCTACAGCACGCCCGTGACCCTTGTGAGGATGAAGTAGTTGAGGAAATGGATGGATGGATAGGAAATATTACTTTGGCTGCTTTACGATTCAGTTTTAGTCAAACTTTCTGGATTGAATTTCTCCACCGTATTTCTCTGCTTTTGGTTAAATGGAATGAACTTGATATGTGGAGTTTTACCCAATAGAAGGCAGGGACACATCTTGATAAGTTCATCTGAAAGTGAAAGCAGATACTTCGATTCAGAGTTTGAGCAACCAAACAACCAATATTTACTTGAGGAGGTTAAAACGCAAAGAAACCAAAAAAGTACAAATGTATAGAAGTTGTGTTTGACATGATAAATGGCTCTTGCTGTGCAAAATGTGTGTTGCATTTGTTTGAAAGTGGTGTTGAACAGCTCCGAGCAAGTGTAATTAATTCCTTAATATATTGATGAGTGGTCAGTTCTGTTTGCAGGGATGGCTGGATTAGATATTAAACGTGGCCTAAATCACTTTGTGCTGACGGATTTGGAAAGTGTTAATCCAAAGTGCGCCTTTTAAAAGGCCGACCGTCGCCACCGCGGTCCGATTGTTGCAAGGTCTCTCTCCGTCACGTTCCCGCAACAGCCAGAAGAAACACCGGTGAAGGGCTGATCGCGACCGCCAGCTGCAACCATGAACGGCACGGAGGGACCTTATTTCTATATCCCCATGGTTAACACCACCGGCATTGTCCGGAGTCCTTACGAATACCCTCAGTACTACCTTGTCAACCCGGCAGCCTACGCCGCTCTGGGTGCCTACATGTTCTTGCTCATCCTGCTCGGCTTCCCCATCAACTTCCTCACCCTCTACGTCACCATCGAGCACAAGAAGCTGCGGACCCCTCTAAACTACATCCTGCTGAATCTGGCGGTGGCGAACCTCTTCATGGTGTTTGGAGGATTCACCACCACCATGTACACCTCCATGCACGGCTACTTTGTGCTCGGGCGTCTGGGCTGCAATCTGGAAGGATTCTTTGCTACCCTCGGTGGTGAAATCGCCCTCTGGTCCCTGGTGGTTCTGGCTATTGAGAGGTGGGTGGTGGTCTGCAAGCCCATCAGCAACTTCCGTTTTGGAGAGAACCACGCCATCATGGGCTTGGCCTTCACCTGGCTCATGGCTTGTGCTTGCGCCGTGCCTCCCCTCGTCGGCTGGTCCCGTTACATCCCAGAGGGCATGCAGTGCTCCTGCGGGGTCGACTATTACACCCGGGCCGAGGGTTTCAACAACGAGTCCTTTGTGGTCTACATGTTCGTCTGCCACTTCCTCACTCCGCTGACCATCGTGTTCTTCTGCTACGGCCGTTTGCTCTGCGCCGTCAAAGAGGCCGCCGCCGCTCAGCAAGAGTCCGAGACCACCCAGAGGGCTGAGAGGGAAGTCACCCGCATGGTTGTGCTCATGGTGATTGCCTTCCTGGTATGTTGGTTGCCCTACGCTGGCGTGGCCTGGTGGATTTTCACACATCAGGGCTCCGAGTTTGGACCCGTCTTCATGACCATCCCGGCGTTCTTTGCCAAGAGCTCCTCCATCTACAACCCACTGATCTACATCTGCATGAACAAGCAGTTCCGCCACTGCATGATCACCACCATGTGCTGCGGGAAGAATCCCTTCGAAGAGGAGGAGGGCGCTTCCACCACTGCCTCCAAAACCGAGGCCTCGTCTGTTTCTTCCAGCTCCGTCTCTCCTGCGTAAAAGGGTCAAGCCAGAGCAACGCGGTCTGCTGTCCAAGAAGAAGAGTTCGACTCCCCCACAGGACACGACTGAAGGCTACCGTCTACTTAAACAACTTCCTTTTTTGTATTTTGACAAACAAGTTGGTTCAACCTAAAGACAGTTGCAGGAAAGATCAGCAGTTACAGAGTTGTTCCAATTTGTACACAATATCCAATGCTACTATCTATGAGATTGTTTCCCTTAGATTGAGGGAAATCGATTTGAATCTTTAACAGTTGGATCCTATACGATACCGGCTTATCTTTGAATGTAGAGGCATGTAATCAAGGCAACGTAAAATAAAACGCACTTTGCAAATGACTCAACACGTTTATGTTTTACTTACTATTGGAATGGATCACAGAAATGATGATGTAGTTTATTGTTGAAAGGAATAAATGGGAATGCCATATTCCGAATACATTGATCTACAGAGTCAATTTCTACCTTACAAGGGCACGAAGTGCACATCAATTATAGGCGTGTACGTCACACACATTTGGAGTTGCATCTTAGCACACTCACGGGTCACTTTGGATTTAGAACTTGTTCTGGCCGGGGGATTATTTATCGTTAGTCATAATACATTGCATGACTCAACACCACCTATCATGACGAATATTGATGTTGTTGAAGTAAAGGTGACACCAAATAAAGACTTTCAGGACAAAATGACTAAAATAACTGGAAAAAAATATCAAGTCCTTTTCGGATAAAATGCCTCCAAATAATGGCCAAGTCTAACTAGCAGTTAGCGATGTGATTCTGATTCAAGTTCCTTGTTTGAAAGAGCGCCATGCTGGAGCATTATGACCTTCATGTGTTGCCAAGGCAACCACCATGAAAATGTATCTGGCCTGGAATACAGATCTGCCCCGTGTTTTTTTTTTTTTTTTTTTTTTTTTTTAATTGACTATAGAACATATCCAGCCCCTTTAAAGAATGTTATTTGTGCTCTTACAAAACAATAAAGATCAGCAAGATGAAGTCCAAACAAAATTAATCCAATTAAGAGCAGAGGTACCTTGGTCAGAGTGTGCAGTAATTATTTTATACATTTGTCAAATGTGTGAACTGTATGGCAAGTATTAGAAAAATGACACAAGCAGGATTTATGTTGTCTGAAACAAGCGCTACGGGAAAGCATGTGGTTTAATGTGGGGGGGGGGGGGGGGGGGGGGGGGGGGGTCCAATAAATGAGTTTAAGTTGTTCAAAGACGGCGGCTGACAGCTCATGTCTCATCTTTCCACAGGATGTTTTTATAAGCTGATGAAAGATGTTATACGCGAGTAAATCTGAAACACATTTAGCAAGTGTCAGTCTTCAGGAGAAAAGTAGGTCTGTGCATATTAAAGTGTGATCCTGGTATTCTGACTGGCAAAACAACCGTGTCTCCGGAAAGATAACTGTGTGAAATTAGCAGAACAAAACTATGAAGATTGCTCTATCAATTTGTATGGAAAACTTTATTTTGATAATAAAAATAGCATTCACAGACTTCTTTTGATAGCTACATATACAGTGTAATCCATCTCAAGGAAAGAAGCTGGATAAATCAACATCTACTTGTACTTCGACTAATGCTATGTATAGCTTCATGGATCAAATAAAGCTATGAACAATGTAATATTTATGTATGCATAGATTTATAAAACAAAACAAAAAAAAAAAACAGCCCATATACATTTACTGCTCTTATCAACACACACAGTCTGGAGCACATTGCAAGAAATAATGCTTGAAGAACACAGACTGCATACAAGTGCTTTATAATACAAAGGCAGGCTAACCATCGAGAGATTCAAACGAACAAACAGCTTGACCAATTCGTCTTTCATTCGAAAAGGTCTTTACATACCTGATCCAGAGTAAATCAACAAAGATCCCATAAATCATCAGGTCCATTCAGAGATAAAAACACTATCACATTCCTCATTGCTGAGGCTCATCATAAATTTCTCTTTTGTACATGAAAAAGGCAACATTTTGAATTCTTCCGCAGGTTCCCAATAGTCACATAGGAAAAATCTATACAGGAGATGGCCAAGAGGTGAACATCAGATTTTTAAATTTTTTTTTGTAGTACCATGATGGACAACAGCGGTCACGTATTTTAGCATATAATCATATTTTAGCCGAAAACTAGAACCACAAATAATCGAACGTTGCTAACCTGGAACCAAAGTCAACTCAAGGCGGCAACATGGGAAGCGGCCCTGTCTTGTGGAAGTTTTAGAGTCGACCACCCACGCACACTGCATTCTGATCTCCTGCAAGTTTGTTGTGGCAAAGGTGATAAACGGCATCACGAGCTGACAACACGGCAGATGAGACGCTAGCTGACGACAGCTCACGCACGTGCGCCCGCCGGCCAAGAGTACAAAATCATTTTCAAAGTGATCTTTGAGAGGTCCATCCTGCCGGGTGGCCAAACCAAGAGCTCTACCTTCTTGAGAACGGGTTTGGATTCATTTTTGGTGAATTGCCATCTCCTTTTGAGAAAGAGGGTGAACTTGACTTCAGTCCTGCCCTCGTGTCAAAGCTAAGCCAGTGTGTCAGACGAGTGTGCCTCTCAGTAGCCTATGCGTTTGCTGTGAAACAACAACAACAACAACAAAAGAAAAAAACAGTCACAAAATACGTTATTAAGCAGCAGTCAGATTCCAGTGGGGTGACAGTGTGGCTCAGCACGGCAGATTGGCGGTCTCCTGTACGAGGAGTCTTATCGTAAGAACTGTGCAGGATCTCGGTCAAAGTGTAAATGCTTGAGTGACAATCAACTCATGTGTTCTCATCTAGAAGGGGTTTGTGATTATATTCTGGAATTGTATTCAAATAACATGCAATGGCTACTTTGAAGTAGTGTTTGTAATATCTACCACGTTTGTGGGCAGGTGGGGCATTTTTCTTCAGGGGGGAGGCTAGTATAGCTCATGCTGGCCAAGTCATGTTGCTAGAACGGAAGACTTTGGAAGCAAATTTAGGTTCGGTGTTTTTTCCTTTGATTTTCATATTTTTTGTAAGAATATGTAGCACCTTCTGCACATGTCACCAATGAAGCGCGTCAGCTGCTTGTGTGTGGAGTTAGGAGGTGGCAGCCAGGGACAGGACCACACGTACTATGAGGTCACAGAGCCTATTGTATGTCGATTGGTGCATAGCAACGCGCTCATTTGAAAAAGTGGTGGAGCTCAACTTTAATTCGCGTGTGCATCTTGCAAATGGTTCATACAATTTTTTTCATCCATTCTCTCATTTTTGCTTGTGGCGGGGATCATTTGCGGAGGCTTTAAACTTTAGAATGTTCATTGTTTAGGACGTGTCAACATTTTTCCCTCCTTTTCTGATTTCTTAGTTTTAAGAACACAGAACTCAATAAGCATGCTTTTCCAACAGACATCTTTAGGATTTAAGCAAGCTCACTCGGGATATGTGCCATGTTAAATAAAAACAGACGCGTGAAAGAAATAAATTATTTATAAATTCAGCACTACTACTTTATCTCCAGTTCTTCATTTTTGAACATGACCCAATGTTTTTTGTTGTTTCCCCCCCACAGTTCTTGTAAGCCATTGGCGATTTGTGCTATCATTTGTTCATTAAAGTAAAAAGTTGAAAAAAAGCACAACTGGAAGCTTGTCTCACATCGTAGGTGGGAGGGAACAAAACATTTAGCTTCAGCAATGCAGACAAAAAAAGCAAAATCACCAATTTCATATGCAGGCACATACAATACTTCTATTATAATACAACAACCTGTTATGAGCAACGTAACAATGACAAAACAACCAGTGTAAGCCGATGGGATTGTACTCCTGCTGTTTTAGGAATCTCTGGATGGGATCGGGACAAGTTAAATCAATCAATAAACCGGTTGGCTCTTCGGGCCTTCATCGGTCCAATTTCAGTGGAAGATACACAAAGCGTGTAGGGGAGAGTCCGCGCCGCTCTAGATGCTGAGGTCTTTGGGGCTTTCTGTGTACAACTTTCTCTTGGGCTCAGGGAGCTGCTTTGGGCTTTGGCAAACTGTGTTATTGTTGTGGCCTGTGTTCTTGTATGCAGCATTGTTGTGTGCAGCATTGTTCTTCATCATGCCGTAGTAGTCTTTGAGCCTGGGTGCTGCTGCATAGTTCTGCTCGTCCCGGCTGTAGTTGCTGTCAGGGGAAGAATCCCGCTCCGCTCTATACCGTCTCTCTGGTGTTCCGTTGATCCGATATTGCTCGGAGGAAGAGTCTCTCATCAGGTTGCCGTTCTTGGTGGCTCGCTCATAAGTGCCGCCCCCGGGAAGGGACGAGGAATCGACACCGTTGTTGTTGGAGCGCTCAGGGGTGGCGGCTTCCCTGACTCGCCCGCTCATCTGGGAGTCCTTGAGGAGCCTTCTCTCGTAGAATTTGCGCTCAGGGGTGACGGTGAGGAAGCCCCCGTCGTCGTACTCGCTCTCAGGCGTGCCATCCCGGTGCGCTCGCTCTGCCCTGCGGTCCATCGACTTGGCCCGCCTACGATCGGGGGAGGAGGTGCGCTTTCGCGTCGGTGAGCGATCGAGGGAGCCACGGCGCTGCACGCGAAACCTCCCGTCCAAAGTCGAGCTGCTGTTTGAGAGTCCTTGGCCCCTGAGTTCCTGCGCTGCTGCGGCCTTCTTCCCCGCGGTGTCTTTCCTCAGAGTCTTTAGGAGCTTAGAGATGCCGCTTTCGGACTCAGACTTTTTGACCTTGCGCCCACGGATCTTCTTGTTGCCACTGCCACCGTTACTGTTGTCTGGAGACGGCTGTCTGGGGTTACTGTGACGGTGATTGTTATTCCAGGTGTGGTGAAGGTGAGGGTTAAACTGTCGGGCTTGGTAGTCCATCCGATCTGACCCGGCCCCGTCCCTGTTCCTGTTCCTGTCTCGCCCACGCCCAGCCTCCTCCTGGCGTGATGGTGTGTGAAGGTCTGGTGGATAACTGGAATCCAATGAGGTGTGATATCGGCTGTTGGGTGGCAGCGTTCTCACTTCCGTAGTGTTTTGTGCCCCGAGTGTGGGAGGGTACCCGTCATTGCTGCCGTCTGAAAGAGAGAGCCACAACAACGACGACGACAACGACAAAAGATGGTTAAAAAAGAGTGATAGACATCCTATGTGCACATACTTTAAACTGAGGTGACGTGACAGAATCACTGGGCGGGGATTCAAAGCGGCTCATGCATACTCAGTTGTATGTAGCATATGTTTGCAGTTATGGTTCACACTGATGCACAACAATCTTCCTCACAAATAGACTTGGAGGTTGCACTGAAGTGACACGTGGCTTCAGTACATTTTGCCTCCAAGGCTGCAGGTGAAACACGAGGTGATTTCAGCAACAAGAGCAGGTGAACATCGGCAAGTGTGGGGCGGGGTTATCAATGACAACGCAGGCGCCTGAGAAAGCATTCAAAACAATATGCTGATGTGTATCGTTGGGACCAACGAAGTAACAGAAGAAAGAAATCAAGGGGATTTTGAAAAATTAGCCAGGTTGCTATGGCAGCGGCATTTGATGACTGGTGGCATTATGTTAGTCCTGGTCCTTTGCACATGTGTACATAAACTGATGTGGAAAGTTGGATTCAGGCACGACAAGACAGAAAGCTTGTTCATTTTGTCACGTACAAACAAAGAAGGATGCAGGTCGGGGGGAGCGGATGAAGGGGTGGGGAAAGAATCAAAAGAGAAAGATGACCAGAGGGCAGGGGGGAGGGGGGGGGAGTGGATCATGGCAGACTTCTGGCTACAAACCGTGGTCTGATTTTGGCCCATTAGGTAGAAACAGGGCTCTCCCATCTTGTCATTTCTCATTGTACCAACAGCGAGATGAGGAGCCATCATCGCTGGAGAGAGGAGGAAGAGCCCAGCAACAAGAGATAGGTCAGAGAAACAGAGAGAGGGAGAAGGAGAGGAGAGGAGAAAACAAATAAAACAGACAAGAGGCAGTTTTACATTTCATCCCAAGAGACAGTATACCCCGAAAAGCACTGGAACACTTTATACTGTATCAAAGAAGGGGAGAAATACAGTGCATTCCAACATTAAACCTGAGAAAAATGACAGAGGGACAGGCACAACCCATCAGGAGAAGCGACAGCTTTTGGAAAGGAATTTCTGTGGCCAACATTGCTTCATTGAGGCTGATTTGCTGACAACCCAGTCTTCTAATTCAACAACAATTGAATGAACATCGGTGGGGGGGAAAAAAATGGGTTTTCTCAAACCACGTACAGAAATAAAAAATAGAGTCACGGTCTTCTGACCGGACTCCTTCAGCATCAAACAGCTGCAGCGCATTTAGAATGTTGCAGCTCGGGTTCTTACTCGACCAAAGAGATCAGAATGTATTACTTGAGTCCTAAAGACTTTACACTGACTCCCAATCAGTAGAATAGATTTCAAAATTATGCTGCTGGTTCATAAGTCATTGAACGCCTGGGTTGCTGAATGCTTTAAAGAAATGCTGAGGGAAAATAAAAGCAGTCGAGTTCTGACTGATATCAGCAGACTCAATTAGCATTTTTCACGTGCATTTCTATCATCACATTTTCAAAATCACGCTCGTGCGTTGTGCGTTCTATTAGTGATTTTAGTAAACGGCATTTCATTTCATAAATGTCTTGAACTCTCCTCAATTTTAAAAGTCTTATTGTTTGCTTTTAATGTGGAAATCAACCTCCCATCTTGACATTAGCTCTATATAGTCCCATTAGTCAAAACACGGCATTCTGTTTAATATTACGTTTGTGTAATCTGAGTTAAGTCGTAAAATCCACCTGTCGTTGTCCATCTCGGGCCGGCCATTTTGCCACTTTATGCTTTCACTTGCTTTCTGAAGCAGAGCCACGACTGGTCGTTCCCTGAGCCCCGGGCAACTGCGATGTCATTTTCAGTCGACGGAACGTGGCAAAACGGCCGCTCTTTGACATGGATAAGAAATGGTGGATTTTCCTGCTTCACTCTAATTCCACAAACACAATATTGATGAGAATGCCCTGTTTAGACTCGTGGAGGAACATAGAACATATTATTGTCAAGAAAATGTTTGTGCAGACTTCCCCCTTAAATATTGTATTTTGCCTTTAAATGTGTGTATGAAGTGCGCTATATAAATAGTGACAAAAATAATGAG
Organism: Hippocampus comes; assembly: GCF_001891065.2. NCBI lineage: Eukaryota > Metazoa > Chordata > Actinopteri > Syngnathiformes > Syngnathidae > Hippocampus > Hippocampus comes. The sequence goes on along the minus strand of NW_017805983.1, from coordinate 1,365,073 downwards.
ACGCCAGAAGAAAACTCTTCCAACTCATGTAGGACATGGTTCACAATTACCGGTAACAGCTTCCAATTTGTGGTGATCATTACGATCTCGATATTGTAGCACAACAACCCGAGCAAAGAATACGAAAATGTAAACCTACCATACTCGGGTACAGATCCATCCCCACGTTTCAGAACAAGCCGTGCCCATCGCCCGCCGTTCTTGATCAGTTCAATGGCACGCGAATGCTTCATGTTCTTTGTGCTCTCGCCATTAATCTCCAAGATTTCGTCTCCCACCTAGAAAAGAGCAAAATTCTCTTTGTGAGCAATGACATGAGTAACGATAGGCTCACTTTGAAGACGTTTCATACCCGCATTTTGCCATTCCGGACAGCAGCTCCGTCCTCAGCTAGTCTCAACACATATAGGTCCATGTTGTATTCCCGCCCTCCCCTCAGGCTAAAACCAAAACCTTTGCTGTCGCGTTCAAGGTCCACCGAGTAGAACTCATTGTCCTGCGAATGACAAAGAAGAAAAAAAAAAGAGTGAAGTATAAAACGCACAATACACCGCATCAACACCCAGGAATAATCCACCATCATCCCGCTAAACTTGCCAAATGTCAGTGATTGCAATGCCAGTGAATGCATGAATGATGAATAGAATCATGATGGCACAGTATGAGCAGGGTGCAAATCATTCGGTTACATTCGGTTATGTTGCTGGCGGCCAAAGCAACCCGGTTTCAGGCCACCATGGAAAAAATGGGATGGTTGTGAGACCACGTGGTTGAGGGAGATGGAGCAAACATGAAAGGCTGCGACTGCCATTCATGACCGTCGAGATTTTTGAACTGTCAACAAAAATGCAGGTAAGAAACCTAAATGCAACTAAAGTTGACAGTACATACGGTGTGAAAAACTTGGAGGCGGTCGACATGGATTCCACTGCATCTCACACTCACCACAGACAAAACAAGCGAGATAGAGAAAGCTTTGCAGTGTGTTAATAACGGCCCACTTGCATGTGTTGCTGCTACAAGAGATGGATTCGTGAATTAGCGAATGAATACCAAAAATGTATTAAGTGGCAGGAAGTGCCCCCAAGCACTGACGCCGACTCTGGAGTCTGGCCCGGCGGAAGAAGTTCATTGGACTCTGCCGGGGCCATATGCGTGGCCCCCAATCACCGGTCTGCGGACTGGTACTAAGCCGCAGCCCATTTGTTACCAGGACGCGCAGAAACAGATTTTTTTTTTTTTTTTTTTTGTGGGCCGTCTTTTTGGGTGAGACATTATTAATATACATTATATATAATATTATTATGTATATGTATATTACACTTTTTGTTGCACTAATATAACACTTGATAACTGAAGTATGTATTCTCACCTGTACAGTTTGTGTAGGTGGAGGAGGAGGAACTCCTTTCGACTTGGAAGTGTTCCTTCAAAAACACACGAGAACACAGTGTTCAGTATGTAGAAGGGGGAAAAAATAGCTCCTTCGATCAATATTGCATGTGCACCGACCGAGACTCTTTGGACTGTTGAGGAGTGTGTGTGGTGGTTATAGTAGCGATCTTCTCAGCATTGGTCAGCAGAGAAGCATTGGAAGACTCTGGGGAGGATCATACATACAACATGTCATGAATAAATACGAAATAGTTTCTAAAATGCATAGAAACGAGCCCCACTAAATGTGACCAATGTCGACGCTCTGCGCTTGTGCTATAATTGCTGACATTATTTCCTCATTTAAGATGGGAGAGAGGAAAAATTTCTCTTTTTAATCCTTGCAAACTGGCAACCCAAGAGCAAAATACATCGCAAGCACCCAGGAGAGAAGTTGAACAGATGCTGCTGGGCGAACTCATCGGGCCTGATTTTGTACTACTTTCATGCAATTGTTGAACGTAATGGCCATTTATGTCGGGCTTCATTAGAACATTTCACAGCTACAAACCTTTAGCGCCACTTCCGTTCATTCCATGCTTACATCAACTAGGAATTTCCAAGGGGACAGAACTTGGCAAGCAAAAGTTGCTCGCTTTGAAAGGTCAGGCAGAAAAGTACAGCCAGTTGCTCCAAAAACTCAAAACGAAAACAGGACGAGGGCAATTTATGTGTGCCCATGTGTATGATGGGACTTTCTGCAGTAACACAGCAAAAATTGTGGCTCGAGCCTCTGACCGGTTGGCCACCCCTGCCTGAGATCAATCAAAAGCGAAAAAAATGGCGTTTCCAAATATGTCGCAATCATTTTTGTTGAGCGCTCGGCAGATGCGTTTCTGGTTGCATCCAGTTAGTCGACCAGCTTCCACATGTTTTTGCCTGTTTCTGCATGCGCAAACCTTTTAGTAAATCAGGCCCATCGTGAGATCTCAGCGTTCGCGGCGGGATGAAAAGTGCTCTCGCCAGTTTAGAGAAGCAGGAGTGCCCTTTCCAACCCACCAACCATGAATAAGTCATGCGCTGCTGCATTGTGAGACGGCCACGAGAAGCTTCGAGCCAAAGTCTTACCATCACCGGGGATGATCCTGAGCGAGACCGTGTTTCCGGCTTCCTTGATCAGGTTGACGATGTCCGAGTGGGACTTGTTGGTGATGGAGCAGTTATTGACGGCCAATATCCGATCGCCGACCTTCAGCTTACCGCAGCGGTCTGCTGGGCTGCCTTCGATGATGCGCCCTATTTTGTGGGGCATGGCCACACAAGCGTTTCCAGCTTTTGTGTCCACAACACGTTCGTTTGGGTGTCAAGTGGTTGATTGATCATATTGATTTGGGAAAAAGAGAAGGGAAAAAGAGAAGGGAAAGGAGGAGACAGTAAAACTATTAATCATCCCTAATTATCTTACCCCAATTTAGCGATACCCACGGTCAGTTCAACAGATTGAAATCCCTTCACATGCAAATTAATATAACAGCAACATTTGTGATTGACAGGCAAGCATTTTGTCTGATGTTAAAATCCGATGTATAAATCAAGGCACGATCAAGCAAATGGCAGCGACGCAAGCCATCAGAGGCTTCACTCTGATACTCTCGTCATAGCACCATGACGGCCACGGGCCCTCCCAGGATCGATGAAACCGCAAGATTTATCGCTGTGTACCAAGGCCAAAAGAAGTCGGCTTTGGGCTCCCGAGTGCCTCCCCAAAAACGTGCGCATTTCTAAAGTGGAGGTTCCACAGGTGACAGACTGTATGCAGCCAAAGTACAAAGGTCAAGCATGAGAGGAACAGCAATTATCTTGATCTGAGTGACAGCAATCAACATGGTGCAGAAACTGCAAATCGACCCCGAGGATCTTCTGTCATCGCGACTATCTCACTGCACCTCACCCCTTCATTTCTTCCCCTAATCTCACAATCCTCCATCCGGCTAGCATTCTTCTTCATGACACCAAAATTGATTACAGCCCTCCGCTCCCCTTCCTCTGTCTCGATTGAAAAAAAACACACTTGTATCCTGTCACTCTGCCCAGATAACGAGATACAAGGCCTTACGGGATGTGACAGGTACGCAGGATTTAATAACCCATCTGCTAAACACACCACCAAACCCAGGTCACAAGGTGAGAGAGGGTGGAGGATGGGGGAGTGAGGGCCGGTTGCAAGCTATGCAGGTGATTGAATCACCTAAAGCTTCACTGTTATTCGCTGGTCTGAAGAACTCCTCATAAAATATATTTGTTCATCCACCCATCCATTTTCTAATCTTCTTATCCTCACGAGGGTTGCGGGCATGCTGGAGCACACAGAGACCAACCATTCGCGCTCACAATCACACCTAGGGACAATTTAGAGTGTTCCTGCCATGCCTGGTTTTGGAATGTGGGAGGAAACCGGAGTACCCGGAGAAGACCCACGCAGGTAAGGGGAGATCAAACTTCACACAGGAAGGTCGGAGCCGGAATCGAACCCTGCAACTCTGCACTGAGAAGCGGAGGTGCGAACCAGTCGACTACCATATTTGTTCATGTTTTTAAAAATAAAAGTTATTTTTATATCTCAACTTGGGCCCTACAACTCCAGTGGGAATGTTTAAAGCGCAGCACATGAAAGTTCGTTCATCTGATGTTCCCTACAGCAATCAGCCGTGTGAGAAAACAGCAAAACCGAAAGCCTCAAAGTCTTTGGCGGTATTAAGACAGGCTTGTTTCGTGTGTGCGCGCGCGCACACGCGCACGCACGCGCGCGCGCGCGCACACACACACACACACACACACACACACACACACACACACACACACATAGCTGTCACAATAAGTAACGTGCGCATTGCCTTTTTGGTAAGTAACATCATCATCCCGTGGGATCAGTCAATGCGCCAAACACCCATTCAAGTGTTTTGCAGACAAGTCGCACTACATCATTTTTATGGCTATACAAGAGACCTTGGCATGACATTGGGGACACGGATCCATTACTCAGGGGGTAAATCATATCAAACGTGTTGGAGGAGAACATCTACAATAGCTCATCACTCGCAGAGCAACTTTTGATAGGTGCAATTTTGCTGTTTACAGCCGTTAAGTGAACGCAGCTGTGAGGTCGGCATCAGCCGTGATGATGTTTACGATAAAGCCGCGGCCGGCCTGATCCTGTTGGAATGAGCGCTGCTCATGAAGTGATTTCTAAATCCCTAAGCTCCCGATAGCAGGTTTGTGACCTTGGTGTTAAGCGAACCCCGGTCAAAACGCCACCTCATGCTATTCCCGGGGGAAGGCAACTTGGTGGCGAGTACGACTCAGTGGTACAAATGTGCTCGCTGCCTCTTTGCTGAATTAAGCAGCCAAGCCTCTGGAAAAAAAAAAAAAAAAAAAAAATAGCTCCGAGACCCAAATATCGCAGCTTTGAAGTAACTGGTGCATAAGGATGATGAATCACAGAGAAAAGTAATGATTTTCAGAGAGATGCCAAACCGTTAAGGCAGATTAAAATCAACTGAAATTATGACACTTTTTGAAGTTATTTGCGTCATCACGAGCTCACATTCGCTCACCAAAGGTAGTGCCCGCATCGGGCCTGGAAACAGAGGACACAATGACAAAACCGAAGCCTTCGTTTTCTCCACGTTGGATTTCCACGTCGTAAGGCTGCAGAGAGGCGGGAACCACGGCGCTCCCGCTGCCGCCTCCTCCGCCGCTGCCTATGCCGCTGGTGGACCCGCTGCCCGAGCTGACCGTGTTGAGAGAGTTCTGGCTTCCTTGTGGGGTCCGCTTGCCTTCCGTCAGGCTGGGTGCTTGGGTGCTGCTGTGGTGGGAAGAGGCTGGCGACGGCGGAACGTCGCCTTCCCCTTTTGACACTGGTGATGAGGAAAAGAGTGCTCAAAAGACATGACACCGTATTTACAGTTCGAATTTTCCTGTATTTCCCAACAGTTAATTACTGCGTAAATACCCAAAGATATACGTTTAATGACATCCGGTAAACCGTTTTTAGTAAAGTGCTAGTGGGTATATTTGTTTGCCCATGTCACGTCGGTTTGTTTGTGTTGAATCACGTGACCACTGAAAATGGCGAAGTCTCATGGGTTCATGATTGTGAACATGCTAGATAGATGGTGTTGAGGCTTTGCTGATTACACTGGTCAAAAAAATTGTTACTATTTTTTTTTTTAAATGAGAGATGCAAGTAAAGTTTTGAGAATCTGCCCTCATTTTTCACACAGCAGATTTTCATAATATATGTAATATAGTCATAAATATCGTAATATTTATTGTTATGTTCAGCAACAGGTGGATGTTTTTTTTTCCTGAAACGTCACTGGCAAAATCTAAAAGGAATACACCTAAAAATCATATTTTTTTTTTTTAGAAAAAAGTAGACCTTTTTTTAAATCTCTTTTCCAAATTTGCTGTTGAACATTGTTACTTTTTGTCTGCGTTGTTTCAAACGACACTCAATGTAACAATGTAAATGGAAATCTCCAACGAATGTTTTGCGACCATATTGTGACATCTTTCCGTAATTACAAACCCGTTTTTAGGGGGATGTCAACTACTCGCAGATTATTGCAGGATTTGGCAGAATATCGTGGGGTTAGCCTGACTAGTGTAGGCTCACCTGGGTATCCGGGGGTCTTCCGTCTGACCGTAAGGTTGACATGGCCTTGTTTGGCGGCCTGCTGCATCAGCTGCACCACCAACTGATGAGACTTGCCCACCACTGCTGTGCCGTCCACACAGATTAGCTCGTCACCTGAACGCAGGCGTCCGTCCTCGTCGGCGGCGCCATACTTCACTATGTGACCGATGTAGATCTGCAACAAGCAGGAGATCCATTGATGAATTGCACTTCATAATGTTTTGCATACTCTGTGGATTGTTAAGTCTATTTTCACAACAAACTGCCGAGTCAAGTTTTAAGTAGCAGTCTCCAAAAGCATAGAAACAAAATATGCTTTAATACAAATAATTTGTATTGTATTGTATTGTATTTGCAAATACAAATATTTGCCTTGAAAATTAGATGAAAAATATGAATCAATATAAAGAATTAACCTTCCTGGATCTATTATGAGTGAGCCCCTTTTTAAACAGACATTTAAATTTAAAACAACAAGTGCAAAACACTGAAAAAAAAATCGGATCCACTATATCAGTTTTACTTTCTATTCATCAGTCATCTAAGCTTTAATGAGATGTTTCAGTTGACACGTGGTTGCTGTGAGTCTGGCCCGGCTGTGCCACAGATTTTTGATCTGAGAAATAAATGATTACATGTTTCCACGTACCCCCTGCAATGTGCTCACATACCCCTTAGGCAGTGTGTCTCAATTATTTTCTGTTACGCCACCGCCAAGAAGAAGACATTTCGTGCCCCCCCAAGTCTCAGCGGTGACTATAAATTGTATCGTCTATAAAAACATGTAAGTATATATCTGCCTAACATTGTATCCCGAACATTAAAGAAAACAAAGAAAAAGAAATGTAGATAAATGTACAACCAAGAATAACTTTTTTTTTTTGTCTGTCACAAAAGATTTGAAGTCCATCAACTTGCCTAAATTGAAAAGAAATAACTAAAGCAAAGTGCCACTGCCACCGACTGGAGTGGATGTGCAATTACACTTAATTTTTGTACGTCCCTGGTCACGTGCGTTCCCCCAGGGGGGGTTGGGCCCGCCCCACCATTTTACAAGGACTGCCAGAGGGGTATGTGTGTCCATGATTGGGAACACTAGCACTCGGGGACAATCATGCCAACATGGAAAAAAAGCCTAAATAATGTCTGCTATTTATGAAATGATGAATAAAAGAAGACGTACCAAGAAATGGAGAGAATTTACACCCACAAATCTAATGGGAATCAATGGGTTTTAAAGTATGGCGTAACACTTGAGTTCATGCAGTGCATCTTTGAGGGGGGGTTACAAAAAATGATTTAAAACGGTTTGGATTTACAATAAACGACATGAGTGCATTGTTCAACTTGAATAGATCCAGATATGTATTGAATCGTTTTGTTTTTTTAATCAGAGAAACGTGTGTTTGAAAGAAACGCTACATTTACAGGACTGACGTTCAAAAATAAAAACAAGAAACTCATTGATTGCATCGCAGCATCTCAAACTGAGCCGTACCATTTTGAATTGAACCAAATCGAATCGTTTCACATGGAACCGTCCTTGAATCGTATCGCACCCCACGTATCGAGATATGGATTGAACCGTCTCTTATTGGAAAGACGCAAACCTTGAACATCCTCTGATTTGAAATGAGTCTGATACATTTCCAACCATGTGCTTTGCAGCCTCCTTGGAGAACGTGTGTGCTTCCGTCATTTTGATGGAAACAAGCACCCAAGCACTCACTCTGGCATAAACAAAAAGACAAAACTGGACTTTGCGCTCCCCCAATTTGAGCTAACCAGTGAATGTACCGACCACGACTGACCAGACTCAAAAGTAAATGGATACTTACAGGCTCCCCGGGCTCATTTCCCCCAAGAATACGGAAACCGAAGCCTGTATCCTTTCGCCAAAGGAAAATGTCCTGCTCCTGGCAATCTGGCACTAAAATACGAAGAGAAAGCAATTGTGAAAATGTGCCCAAAAGACGTCTGCCACACCCTCCACTGATGGATTAGCCTTTACAGTAATCACGGAGCGCATTTAGCTCCAATTGATAGCGTCTGACACCCATTTTGTTTAATTAACGCACATCCACGGTCGTTTGTGCAATTATTGATCAACAAAGCCTGTCTGCTTTGGATTGAGGGGCGGGCAGGATCAACAGCTGCTCCTCGCCTCATTGAGCAAGAGCCCACAAATGAGGATGCAAACTCGCTGGCCGTGACCCTGTCACATTTGCAGTCGCAGATGTGCGCTCTGACAGATCGCTAATCACAATTTCCATACAAGGGCAGATTGTAAGGCTCCACTGACCACACAGCAGAGTGAGGGAAGGAGGGCGCATTTGGGATTCGGCGTCAGTCTGCTTAGTCCATAAGAGGACGATTTCCTGTTGTCTGCGTTGCTGCCGCATCATGTTAGTGTGGGTGAAGTGACTGGCTCTGTTCTGTTGCTCAGAATTAATCGGAATACTGCAGCTCGTGATTAACCTTTCGATGACCTTGGACTCAAGGTTCAGTAAGTTGAACGGCAGAGGCTGCTGTTCAAAGAGTTCCTAACTCATAGACAACCATCATCGGTTCTTGAAGCTTGACGGATCAGACCATAATGTCAAACAATAACAAAAAAGTGGTTAGGGGGTGCCTTTTGTCTTTGAATGCAGTTGTGCTCCATCAAAAATCCCCAACTTTTTTTCCTGGAAGAACACATTTGTCATTCTCGCCGTTTTCTCACATCTCCACGAAATTTCACTTTTTTTTTTTTTTTTTGCGGGTAAATTCTAAATTGTCTTCAAACTAAAGTCATGCTTCAGTTTGAATACTATGAATACTATGAACACAAGACAGAATAAGGCCTCTTTGACAATCTTTTGACTCTTTCTTGTTCTGGCGTGTTTCTCATCCTCACCATATGACTCTGGATCTCCTCCCGGGGTTATCAAACACATACTGTATCCTAATCAGCCGCAGCTTAAAGCAGGCCTTTCTGGGCCCAGTTAATATTTAATCAGCAGCAGTCCTAGATTCCACAAGCAGCCATGATTATTCACTACCCCTGCACTACACGATGGAGAGCTCACATCTACTGGCAACAAGCAACGAGATAACGCGGCAAGGCTGTGATGGATGAGGTGCTGAGTGAATAACGCGATCGTATCAAATGGAGGTGGATGGGAGATTACTAATCACAGAACCAATGAGGCTAAAAACGGTGAAGGCCAGGACCTTTGTCTCTGGCTCTGCAATCCCAAAATGGACTTCAAGCTCATAAATGACCATGTGGAGCTACATATTGATCATGCAGAATACCGTAGTATTTGTCTCACCGCACGTATATTTATTTTGGTGTCCTGCACTTGCAAATGTGTGTATTCCTTTCTCCTAGGCTGATATTCGTTGTTGTGAAACATTTGTTTACATCACCGATGGCACCATGCTAGTGGTTGCCCGTGATCTCAATAGCAGCGCATAGGACACACATACACGTACACAAACCCCCCCCAAGAGTGTTCACACAAGTGCCTGTGTAATTCACGCACTCTGCGATGGATCACGCATCCATCTTTAATATTGCGTTTAAGTCGCATAAATATTTACAATTTACACTCTGCGCTACTCACGTCTGCTCTCGTACATGCTCCTTGACTGAGCCCAGATCTTAAAGGGATCCGGCTTCTTCTGGAGGGTGAGGGTGCCATCTGGGGGGTCCTGAGGCGGCAAGCCCGGCAGTGGCTGATTGGGGGCAGCGGGAGTGGGCACCACAGCCTCACCGGGCATTGCAGAGGGCGGGTGGCTGGGAGAGTCCGCGTGTGTGCTGCGATGGCTGCACACGCTGTGCTGAGAGCTGCTCTGGCTATCCTTCCTTTCTAACTGGTGCTGAATGTATGAGAAAGAGAGGGAGAAAGAGAGACAGAGAGAGGCTAGTGGGCAGAGGGCAAAGTGTTTAGTGCATCACTTTCAGAGTGGGGATACAGCGGTGGGGAAATGTGGCAACATTCGAGGTTGTCTCTTTTGTAGCATCAGCCTTTTGCAGCTCTCCCTCAGAAGGTTTGCAGTGAAAAAAACTTGGTTTCCATGGTTGCAAGACAAAAACAGATGAAATGCTGAAGTGGACAATCTATTTCCAATGAATCCGTCTCTTGCAAAAACAAGGTCGGCTTCATTGTAACAGCTTAATTGTACGGAATGATGTCAAAAGAACAAGATTCCTGTTGAGTCGATACCATGGTTACTGAAATTTTCTAATCTTTTTGATTCCCTTGAAATGGGTTTCATTGAAATAAGAAAAGCTTGATGCCAGAAAAGAATGAACGTAGCGTGTGTATGTGTGTGTGTGTGTGTGTGTGTGTGTGTGTGTTTTTAAGTTACGTAAACGTAAATCATTATATTAATCGTATAATTTAACCGTATGACAGACTTTTCTTTTATTGTCCTCAAGTGTAACTTCTTTTGAGTATTCTCATCTCTTCTGTTTGGCTGAGAGATGACTTGTCCTGTGAAAGTGTGTCCTGTGGCATCCATTTTGAAATGTTGAATAGTCTGACATGAACAACTCTCGTTGATTTAATCCTGTGCTGACAGTCATTGTTCACTTTTATGAATGCATTTCTTTGGATGCCGATTGAGCGTTCATGAAAGTCGGGATGGCTTGTTACTTATCTGTGTTTTATCAAGGAAAGCTTTGTTTGAATTAAATGACTTATTCTAATTAATATTCCTTCTAGAATCAAAAGATATTGGCACATTCTCCCGTGCGCATGAGACCAAGGCTTGAAAACAAGGCAGGGAAGTGTCTTTCGTTTGAAGCCTGACTACATGCCTGACGAGTTGAGACAGCGGAGCCGCTCTATGGCACATGGGAGTTTATTCGGAGCATCTATTTAGATTCCTAACTAGAATGGCTGTTGTGATGGCGCAGGCAGCGTGACATTTCCCTGGCATAGCGCAGAGGGGAGGAGTGAGTCTGTGGCGCTGCCTCAATGGGAAACAAATACAAAATGACAGTCGGGCAATGCTAGCGGCGCCCTGTCGTCATCTGTGCCATGTGACCACAGTAGCTAACACCCATTGAAAAATAATCCTAATCCAAATATCCGGAAGAGGGGCGGGACAGGGGCCTTTTTAATCCCAATCGAGAGTGATGAGGTGACTTTCCGTCCATTAAACTGTGGGAACTGACCCCACCGCTCACCTTGCACGTCTCAAGGTGACACCTTTGTTGTGGCTTTCTCGGGATGCTTTCAGGTGACAGTAATCTAAAGTTTGAGGTAAAATGAAAAAAATGGGGACTCGTTGATGGTCAAACTGTTTGTCTTTCTATTCCTTGTCCACTTCCTCTTTGTTGCCCTCTCATTCCATCGTCATGGGTTGGAAGGGGGGCGGGGGATTTAATCAGCAACCTCGCCCCCTCCGTCTTTTCATGCCAATTTTTTTTTTTTAATCTAGGTGTAAATCTATTGCAGTCACTAAGGCTGCAGCAAAGATAAGAGAAGAATTTTAAGAAGGAAGGGCAAGAACAGTGATTATCTGAACATCTCTAAAGTGTTGAAAATACCTGAGAGCAACTGTGTTTCTTGCTTTAGTAAAAGGGGTATTATCCTCAAAAAATGCAGATGTCTATTCTTTAATGCCACGCATAGTTACTGAATAGCGCCTTTTTGTATAGCATTTTGTGACATGATGGTGATAGATTAGGTCACTTAAATCTCCACGGAAGGCCGAGGTCAGAAATTCACTGCCCGTCACTGACTATTATACAAGCTCTTTTTTTTCTCTTTTTTTTGCCTTCATCTCATACCTTTGAAGTTTTGGAAGATGACATAACCACTGCTATTATCTTGTAAGTATTAAAGCCTTTTATCTTGTCTGGAACACGGCCAACAAGTAGCGACTTCGATGGGCACGACTGGCAGAGGTGACGTATCCATAACGTAATCAATGCCAACATCAAATATTTTTGATTTTCTTGTAACCATATTTTAAATGAGCACCTGAACATGATTCTTGAGAGGTGTTGTGTTGATGCGCACCACTATAGGAAAGCATTACAAGGAATAATACCAACGTAAACGTTTGGTAACTCAAGCAAGGTGGAGGTTTTTTTCATATTTCCTGATAAGCAGTGGTTTTGGAGATGCAAAGACCTCTGCCCGACATTGGCGTTGTGAACATGTCGCATTCTGTCAAAGTAGCACAGGCACAACCATCTGCTAGTGATGCCAAGTGAGCTGAGTGCTTTCAAACTTGGCCAAATATTTGCCCCCCACGCGTAAGAATTCATTGTCCGCTCTGAAAAACTGTTTTCAGACCAAAGGCCCACAATGCGCCCTAAATGAGCTGGCGCTTGAGAGAGACTTAACTTGGACACCATCGCTTATAGAAAAGTGCCTACACTCGCCGCCTCCAACTCTTCTAAAGCAAGGCCGTGTGTGTGTGTGTGTGTGTGTGTGTGTGTGTGTGTGTGTGTGTGCGCGCGCATGCGTTTGTTCGGGGCAATGCGAGTATTGGTACAAAAGATGGCCGATTGTATTTGGTGTTGACAAAAAAAAATATATAAGTCAACATTTATTTCGTGGCCTAATCTTGCACCTACGCCGACATTGACTTTTGGGTGTTCCCAGCAACCCTTTCTCTTTGCATCACACCTATCTCCAATCCTCCCTTAGTAGGGGGGGGGGGGCTGAGGAGCTGGCCACTGCTGAACTATTCAAACAGCACTTTGCTTAAATAGCGATCGGACAGCAGCGGACAGGAAACGGAGGCATTATCGCTGAAGGAAATGGATCAAAGAAAGAAGCACAGTGTCTGACTGAGGAAGAACAAGTGAAGAGGAGTGGTGGTGACAGGACAAAGAAGAAATGGGAAGCTATTGATGCGGAGCAGGCGGGAAATAGTTTGATGTCATCCCATATCTTTGCGTCTTTTGTTCTTTAAATAGAACATCTCACTCAGGCGCATGCACACACGCACACAGTCTCAAAGCATGCTGTTTTTTTTTTTTTTTTTGGTCATACTCACCACCAGCTTCGGACTCCTCTTGGCAGGCACCACTCCTGCAAAGCAGCGGCAGAGAGATAGAGAAATCATTAATGACCTCTCCACTTAGTCGCTGTTGATGAGAAACTCCAAGGGCCAAACAGATGGACCCGATCCCGGTACTTCCCGCAGCCTAGCAGGGCAGAGGCAGTTCTCTCACTCCTCTCTGCCCGAGCAACAGTGAGCTGCTCGGCTTCTCGCTGATCTAAGTGATCTCCTCCCCCTGTGCTCATTCCCGCTCCACGCAGCGCTTTCGGGCTCGCTATTCGCAGAGGAGCTTCCTGCATCTGACAGGCTGACTGATGCTGAAGTAGCAGCAGCAGTTGAGGATGGCCGTTCTCAGCCACAGGTCTCCACGTGAGCGCAAAGCAGAGACCGCCCACCCCAAACACCCCCAAGACTGCCGTCAACGATACAGTGAGCTCTCTCAGCAGCTTGACTTTTGTATCAAAAAGGAAGGCTGAGCCGCAGCCTGACTCAACCACGTTGCTGAATGCTGATTCCTCCTCATGCCTCAGTTTTGTTCGTCGGGACGCTGGTCTCTTTTCGTTTCCTCCCCCTCCTCATTTTCTGTGCCACCACACCCCCTTTCTCATACAACAGTTAATACTGAAGATCAATCTCATTTGTGCTCATGAAATACTAATACGATAGGCAGTTATCAGGGGAGAGCGTTCGCGGCAGTGTTGTGAATAAGCCCCATTGCCGCTTCACTGCTTCTTGTTCACACCCAACCCACCTTAGCAACACACGCAGTTTGATACATCTCCATGCTATGAACGCTGACTGACTGTCTATCTTCCCTCAAGTGAGTATATGCATTTGTTCAAGAATAGTTCTTCTCCCTGCTGGTGCTGCTGCCTCTGACAGCAGGATGCGCACGTGAGTGTGTCAGTGTATGTGTGTGTGTGTGTCTGTGTGTGTGTGTGTGTGTGTGTGTGATAGAGAGAGAGAGAGAGAGAGAGAGAGAGACAAAAATAGACAAATGAATGCATGAACAGCACCATGGGAATATAAAAAGCTCATACAACAGAGCGGCACTTTTTTCACCCCAACATACGACTTTGAAATGTTACAGCGTTGTTTCACTATTCCTCATCTCTGTTTCTCTTATGTGGCCAATTTATGCAATTATACGCAGAGAGAAATCGAACATCAAGTTACAGCAACATTTGAACATGCGACAACGTGCACGCGTTCATCCATCTTCAAGCTCTTACTGCTGCACTGGCAAAAAAAAAAAAAAAATCCATTAAATGTTAAAACTCTCTGTTGCTGCAAAGCCCATCTCTCGACATGATTCATAATTCATCCTTGCTATTTCCCCTCTCTGACTCTCGCTACTTCTCTTTCTCTCTCGCTCTCATCGGATTATGGCATGGTCGCGACTGGAGCAGCTGGAAGCACATAGCTGCTGACAAGTGTGCATGCTCGCATCTGTGCAAGTAGTGTGTCTGTCCCTCAAGGGTTACATATTACAACGTCAGGATTCAATGATAAGCGTTTCCTTATTCAACAGCAGGTTAGGGGACCAGGTGACACAAAATTATACCCGCGCATGTCAAGGGAAACATTTGACATCGAAACTACCAAGCTCGGCAAGTGCTGAGACTAATGACAAGATCACCAAAATTAGCAACAGGAAATGAATGTGAAACTCCAGCCTTATGATGTACTTTAAGACAGAACAATGAACAGAACAAGACGAAAGACTCAAAAGGCTTCACACGCGTTACCCTCTCCAGCATTCTGCAACTGCGGCATCTCGAGATGCAAATCTTTGAATCCGCCCGACGCACAGTAAATGTGTAATTCAGAGTCAATGAACCATTTATGAGCCTAGCATGCTTGCGCGCACACGCAGGTCTGTTGCAGCATACATAAATGCATATGTGAACAACACACACTGTTGTAATATCAGCATGTAGATCGAAATGTTGCACACGGTTCAGGGCAGGAGCGGTTGTGCGCTTTTCTGGCTGCGCGGATTCTGCCGTAAACTTAAGACCGCCATTTATGCACCTTCACGCCAGATACTCGCCTAAAATGTTGGCATTCCCCCGATGAATCCGACCTTGTCCAATTACGCGCTTCATTGGCTGTCCGAAGTCAAGCGCACGAGGAAGATGAAACGCGGTTCAAGTTTGCATGCAGTTATAAAATACGCCACAGGTACTGATAACATTGTAAAACACATGTAAATACATTTGATAGCTTTCTGAAAGTTGCCCTTGTCATGGAGCTTTTTTTTTTTTTTTTTTGTATTTTCTGAGCGCAGTCTTAATGCAGTACGTCAATGATTGCAATAATTTACTTTCGGGCAGGCTCTCAAACTGCTGCGCGTGGCTACACAGAGGGACAGAACAAAAAATATTTGATCGAGTTGATCAAAGAGGCGCTGTGAGTCGAGATTGCAATTTGTTAGTTGTGATGTTTATGGCAGAGAACGCAGTACATTTCAGAGAGGACATTTTACTCAAAAAATATTCAGAGTAAATTTTATTCAAAGAAATTGATTCCTAGTCTTCCAAATGGTTAAAATCAACTTTCATTTGATGGAAACATAAGTTACCCACATTTTACACCGGCGAGAGCCTCGTGTAATCTGAGTGGAGAGATTTTGATCCATTCTAAAGATTTGCTCCCATTTTAGTGCACTGAAAAAAAAATGGAGTGATAATTTACAAAAAAAAAAAAAAAAATCACTGCAAAATTTTACATAAGTTTTACAAGGACAGTTTTTGAGGAACATTTTCGAGTAAACAGTGTTAGTTTATTCTTTTTTTGTTTTTTTAGAACACTCCAGTTGAGGAATAAACCTGCAAACTTCAGTCAGTATATTGCTGCTCCCCTTCATGTTAAGGATACCGTTAACTGATATCAGGCAGAGAACTCGTAACCCCCAAAGAAAGCCCAAACATTTGGGCTCTCCTTTTTGGGGACACCAGTGATTTACAAACTCACAGAACGAGTGGCATGGCTCATGACGGTTGCGGTTTAGTTCCTCAATCCTTGAGTGACACTATTTTAAAAATAAACTAAGACTTTGCTAGTAAAATTTATTCAAAAACTCTCCTTGGCAAATGTACTTTTTTTTCCCCCCCCAAATAAATCTTGCTTCCAATTTATAATATTTTACTCTCCTCCAAGTTTAAATTTCACTCTGTTTGGACTGGCTCCAATTCTAGTCTTTTTACAGTAAAATGTACCCTACGGCATCTAATGTGTACATGCAAACCACATGCTGTGAATATAGTGTATTGTTGAGGATACAGCGGTTCAGTAAATGGATATGTGAATGGATTTTTTCCAATGCATGTATATAAAAGCTCCACTGTGCTAACTCCTAACCCAACATTAAAGGGTTTGAAACAAAAGTGCAAGCAAAATGTCATCCCGTATGACTTCTTGTGCTCCCTGCAGTAAGTGCAGAGCATTTGTTACACGTGCTGTAGTCGTCATGTTGATGAACTGTGTTCGCTAAGTTTGTCTCCTTTGGGTATCGTAGCAGAAAGTTGGGGGCAAAACATGGCAGCCTCCCATAGGGTACCCTATGATATAATTAGCCATTACTTCACCTACAATTAAATCAAAAAAATTACATTGATGTGATGCAACATTTTTTTTTAATGAACGGTGAAAAAACAACAACACGTTTTTACACACTTTCTCTTTAAGTGTCAGAACTCATTTTGTACATTTTTTCCCTCAGAAAAACCAGCTCTCTTAGTTAAAAAAAA
>NW_017805983.1:1344802-1348076 GCF_001891065.2 Hippocampus comes | reverse complement strand
TATATATATATATATTATTAAGGTACTAAGTTGAGCGTGCATATCCTTCCAAAGCCGCCAAAAATTATTAGGCCTACTCAGGTTGCAGTATATCGATCCAACCATTCTCCAAGCCGCTTATCGTAGAGCAGTATAAAACCCAGTGCAAGTGCAATTTCAAGATGTCTGCCATCTCGTGCTGATTGGTTAAAACTATAATTGACCCCGCATATTCGCAGTTCGACACCCACGTCTTCACGCATTTATTTCCTTTTTTTCTTTTTTTTTTGTCTTTTTCAAGTTTCGGATTATTACAATTTTTTACGGGATTTTAGCGCCCATTTCTCTTCCACGGGCTACCAGCATTTGCTTTATGCACTTTCCGAATAATGATAGTTTTTATTATTGCTTAGAGCCAAGGCAACCTTCCAGCAGAGAGGTTTAAAAGTGTGCTCATCATTATTCAAATGACAAGGAGAATCCAGTGAATAAATTGAAGGTGGTTGTCAAGGAAGACTCCAGCGGTTAATAGCGAAGTAGCAAAATCACAAAATCATTGCAGGAATGGAGTCAGAAGCAAATATGCTGCATACGCAACCACACACCTTCTCATTGCCGTTTGTGTTTCATCTCACCGTACAACAAAGGCGTGGAGTCAAGCCGAAAAAAAAGCATGTCGAATAAAATATGCAAATTGCTATTTGTGTAAGCGTTGGGTCGAGTGAGTTAAGGTGGCCGCCATTCCTCATTCTGTAGTAGCTCACTTCTTTCAAGGTGAAGCAGCGAGCGGCTCAGAAGAAGTGGCATTACTGTCTCTCTGCACAGCCTATGTATACACCGGTCCTGCTTGCAGGTTTTCTTCATGAGTCGTGTTCTCTTTTCTTGAGACAAATCTGCTAACATTTGTCCCTGTTCCGTTGAAGTTGCCCAAAAATGCAGCCGCCCTCTCGCTTTCGCTCGACATTTGATCATCTTGTCCCCCTACACCCGCCACCGTATTTCACTCCTCCCTCACGTCGTTTTCCCGCTTCTCCAAGTCGTCTAATTTTCTCTCGTCTTTTTTTTTTTTTGCGTGTCTCCCAGGGGACAGGTGCACTGTGCACCATTGTCATGGCAACTGGAGCGGGAAGACAAGATGGAGGACTCATTGCTGCCTGGCCTCCTTTTTAAGGGGAGGAACTGGTGTGTGAAAACAACAGATGTTGTTGTTGTTGTTTATTATTGTCATTTATATGGGTTGAACCGCAGAGCACAGCTTCCAAGTTTGTTATTGTATGTAAGTAGGTAATGTGTTTTTTTTTTTTCCATGTTCTTAAAAATGATAACATCCATACACTGCGTACCTGATTAAGACAGTCAAGGTTGAGTTCACACATGGTCTTCATGACATCATTCGCAAATGCTCAGGTGTTAGACAGCAGCCATTTTCAAATGCGCTCGTTTTGTTTCTGCGACCTTTCATCATGAGTAAGGACCTGAAAATCCCTCCCACCGTCCTTGTGTGGACCTCATGCTTGGTCAACCTTTTTATTTAGACATCAGCCTCACAGCTCTGTCCTTCCATCCATGCACCTGCTCCTGAATATTTTCATTTTTTTATTCACAATGTATGGGTGAGTAATTATTGACGTAGCGGCTAATATTTCATATAAGTTGTAAATGACCCATTCCGCTTACCACTATTGTATTATTGTATTTATGAAGCCACTTGTCATATGTTAACCAGTTCTTCAAAATAAATGTTCTCTTTTTCTTTTTTGAAATCATTTTCAATTATGTCTTGACATGATGCTTTGTAATAGCCACATATGCAATAGCATCTGTATAAGACCGTGAGCCACTGGTATCATAAAATGCTAAATTTGTATTTTTCTGTTGTTGATTTTATTTCCTCAGTGGGCTTCAAGCAGATTGATAAAAATATTGATAACCTCTTGAGCTGAAGTCAGCTTTGTTCCTCTGCTCATTTATAAATGCTTGGAGAGCTTTTAGATTTGTTCAAGCCACTCTCACACCCTCCTAACCGCCTCTCCCCTGAAACTTGATGCTCACCCTTCGTATTTATTTCGCCTCTTATCGGCCTAACCTCACCCTTCTTAGCACCTTTCCCTGTTGCCATGCACAACCTACTAATCATATTTCTCGCATCTACAACCAAGAATAGCATTAATGTTTTTTTTTGTTTGTTTTTTTTGACAAATGTCCATTACAATTTAATAACTAAAAATGTACTTTGTGTGCATTTTTTTAAGTGCACATTTTGGCTTAGCCATCCACAAAAAAAAAAAAAAAAACAAATACAAAAACAAAAACAAAACACCTTACAATGCCAATGGCGGGGGGGGGGGGTCAGTGTAATACATGTGATGCAGACACTAATGAAGAGCTTCTCAACCACTGTAAGTGACTCAGTAAGCTGCAGTGATACCGGATGTTTTTTTCTTTTGTGTGAAGAGGATAAAGAACAGATGCCTGTGATTGTGACTATTGTTATATTGTCTGTCCACACGCATTGTTGCAAAACTTTAGTTCAAACACCTTTGCACAAATGGTTATAACTAGAAAATATATAAGTTTGTGTCCCTTAACATTTACACTAAAGATATGAATCACATCTAGAACGTTTGACAGTTTTACTTTGCCACTTTAATATGTCCATTCGTATTTGTTTCACTTTACAACACAGAAAAATATTGGCAAAAATGAGCTGTATTTTTTTTTTCAGGGGGCGGTGGGGTGGGGGGGGGGATTGAATGAATGTCATCACCTTTGCCTTGTGTTGTAAAGTGTTAATCTTGATAAATTCAATTGCCTCACCGATTAATTGGTTGGTCCTGAGCTATAATGCTACTTTATAGATGCTATTCATCAGCCTGTCTCCAGTGCTTGCCATTATGGGTTGGCATTAAGCGAGCGCATTTTCGGTAAAAAGTTATGAGGTGTTTTAAAACACACAATGTTTCGGCCTCTTTGTTTTATGCTTAGTTTGCTAGACTGCTTTTGGAAGAAGTGTTCACAGTTTGCCAAACTGTTGCTTGTTGTGAAATGAGTTGAAATGAGAGCTTTCACCGCCAACATACCTCATATCTCAAATTCTTGCTCACAAGTCAAAGTAAAAAAAAAAAATCCTAACAGCTTGAGCCAAAAATCTCCTGAGTCTGCTCATTTGGATCTGAAGACACAACTGAGAACAAATCCATTTTTCATTTGACCATGAACAGCTTCATTTATCAATATTTGGAACACACTACGCCCTTTTGCGCGCTCCTGTCTCTCATCAGACCGCCGCTCATCT
>NW_017805983.1:1274802-1342302 GCF_001891065.2 Hippocampus comes | reverse complement strand
GGTTTCCTGTCCATTGACGATAATGGGCTCCTTGTCCAAGATGGCCACCGAGGTGACCAGACTGGTGTTGGGGTCATCTGGGTCAAAGGGCAGCGGGTAACCACGGCATAAGGCCAAGTCCACCATGGAGCCAATAGGGATGGATTGGAAGATCTTCACCACCTGAGCGTGGGTGTAACCCAGCACGATGGTGTCGTTCACACTGACGATGACATCACCTGCATCACAACGATTAAATGTTGCAGGAGGCAAATTATATGACTATCTGCCGCCTTGGTTATTACAACAGACCCTATCCCCATCTCTAAACAGCGCTGTTTAGAGAAACTGCTTTTGGGGGCGACTGTCACTCAAATGACCAAAAAAAAAAAGTTTCGCTCTTCAATTTGACACAAAAGTGGTTCAGTGCACTGTAGTCCGATCTACACACAAAAAAGTCACTTTTCTATACTCGTCTATGAACTTTAAGTACTGTTACATATTACCTTTCAAGTGTCCTTATCAAGTAATTCATGTGATATTTAGCCGTTCTTGAGATGGGGACATTTTGATGGGACATGAGCGGCTCAAGTACTGTACTTGAGAGAGCAGTTGAGCTTGGAAAAGAAGACAGTGTCTCCTACTGATGCCAAACGTGTACTGCACCTGTCTCCATCTTGCCATCCACGGCTGCAGGTCCGTCCAGCACCAGACTTTTGATCTGTAAGAACTCATCTGGCTCATCACCTCCGACCACAGTGAAGCCGAAGCCACGACGGCTCTTCTTCAGCTTTGTGTTAATGAACGTTCCTTTTAGCTCTGCGGGGTTTCTGGTGAAGAACGGCTTTCCTCCTGCACAGTGGTGCAGGAAAAAAAAATTCAAATCTGCATTTCAGATTTTTCGCTCGAGTGGTACTAGTCATTGATCAAACACTGACGAAACTGTACACCACAAAAAAACAAAAACAAAAGAAAACTGCAATGCAGATGTAGATCATGTGAAAGCTAAATACAAAACACCATGCCACATGATAAGATAGGAAAACTGGACATTTACGTTTGGCTCCTGTGGGGACCGGAGGTAGTGTTGGTGGGACTTGAGGGTCCCTGTAGGTCTCGAGGTGGTTTGGAACGTAGTTTACCAGTGGTGTTGCAGCTGAAGAGTGCTCCTCTATCCACTCTATCGAGACAAACCTTTCATGTCAGTCCCCACATATGCATCTCAAAGTTGTATTTCCATGGCCACACACACACACACACACACACGCATCTATAAAAGCAGGACAAAGTACACCCACAAGACCATTTATTTGCTACACAATGCACCATCTGTCGAGCTCCAACACAACGACTGATAATGATCACTTTGGATTAACACAATCAATCATGTAAACAAAATGCAGCCATGAACATGTATTGTTTATTATGTGCACTATTATATGATTAGACTGGTTAACAAAACATTTTTTGAATCAGAGATGCAAGTACATTTTTGAGAGGATTTCTTTCTGCGTTGATTCTTTGTCCGGCCACATCAGGTTTTCATAATACTAAGTATATAATATGTAACATATTTTGAAATATTTATGAATTAAGGGTTAGGTTCAGCAACAGAAACGTCGTTGCTATTAATTACAACGCAAGGGAAAAATCTGTATTGTGCAAGTTTTTATTGGTCAACCTTAAAAACAAAACATGAAAATATCTCAAGAACCTGACGTGCAAAAAAAAAAAAAAAAAAAAAAAAAAAAAACAAACAAACTGCATCAAAAATACCAACTCTGATTCCATTTCGCTGTTGATATCATTTGGATATAATTTCCAACCTATGGCCCAGCTCACGTAGCTCAATAGGGAACCAAAATATATGTAACATCTCTCAATATGGTGAATTGCAGCACTACAACGACAATAAGCATTGTTAAACGTCTACAGTGTATCTTTCCCACTTTTAATCTAAAGTGAGCATTATTTTCTTGACGGAGGACTTTCTTTCGATTTCCATTTGCACCAAATCCTGTGGTTTGTGAGGGCCAATATTGAGCATACGATCTGTTATTTTTTATGTCCTCTTGAAACAAACATATTCAGCATGGAACAAAGTTATATTATGATAATGGAGCAAATCAATGTGTAAATTATCAAAAGATGGTCGAAAGCAAGAACCAACTTTTCATGGTAAAGCAAATAGAAAACAACGTACAACCCATGCGTATTTCCACCACTAAAATAAAAACTACATAGAGCAGCACCACGGTTTGGGATGGCTCGAATTGAATTAATAAACATGTCCAATACAATACATGACTGATTTGGCAAGCAAATGCTTTTATCTGCAACATACAACAAATCGAGAGTTTTTAACACCCAAACCCCGGTGAGCAGTGAACGAGACACTCAAGAAACATCAAGAAAGAAAGAAAGAAAGAAAGGAAGGAAGAAAGGAAGAAAGAAAGAAAAAATGGGCAGGAAACCAACCTCGAATGTACCGCTCACCTTCTGGAGGCTGCGGCTGCTGCTGCTGTTCCTGCAGGATTTTGCGACGCCGCGCCTCCACCACTGGGTTCTCATACTGGGTCTTCCTGTTTATATGACTGACACCGAGGGGAGGAAATGTTCATTGGATTTGACAGGGCTCCCGTTTAAATGCGTTGTAAACTGTATTTGTGAGAGGGGACAGCTTGATTCCTTTGGCGCCGCAAGGTGATGTGCCAACAAGGTGATTTACTTACTCGACATAGTAAATTCCATACACTGGGTCATCTATCCTCTCCCATCCTGGCGGCAGCTCTGAAATAAAAGAGAGCGTAAAACATTGAACAACAATCAGCGAGCGGTGAACTACCGTGGCATCAAATCAGCACATTGACAGCCACACGACAAATTGATTATTTGTGTAACTAATTCCTGTTGGAATAATATTTAGCGACAATCATTTGTGCAGAGATGCCACAAGGCATCATAAATGAAACCATGACCTGGTTTCCTTGTGATGTCAACAATCAGACGACTGATCAGCGCCATCATAAACACTGGGTACTGCACTGTAACATTTGTGTCGTGAATTGTCTGCTGACGGGATAGTATGTAAGTAAACAATGGACTACGTATTTTGCCTGTTTGAGTACAAAGGATGTATTTGTGAATTTGTTGTTGACAGAAACATTTGTTGAACGGGCAGTACGTGCCCCCTTCGCTGATGCCGGGTCGTGCAGATGAGCTATTTTCCAGTCTGCCAGGGGCACAAACATGCATCCATGTGTCATCCTTAGGAAGCCATGACAGAGCATGAGGATCATTAGTGACCCCATCTGAATGTGCCAAAAGTTAAGCGCATTCATTCAGGCTTAGAGAATTTCATTTTTCATTTGATTATTTCAGATGTTTTTTGTTTTTACTACTGCTACCCCTCTCTCCATGCACCATTCAATTGAGCCAAAATTCATGTTTGTGTTTATGTCAAATCTTGGCAATAAACCCGCTTCTGGTGACCAGGCTGGTAAAACAGAGACATCCTACCGAGATCACTCTCCAGGTCCTCCGTATGTATCCCCTCTTCTCCAAGGTGAAAGCAGAATGAAACAGAGAAAAAAAATATGAAGAAACAGAAAAGGGATGGGGAGTAGAGGAGAATCAGGTGGGGGAAGGAAGGAATAAATAAAAGAATGAAATGACAGTGGTGACAGGAGAAAAACAGGGAAGAAGAGACCCCTTAGAAAGTCACAGCAAAACAGGAGGTGGCATCACCTAAAAATGTCACCTACAGTAGAAGTATGCTACTTTACCACTTGGTGGTGCCATTTCCCGATGTGTGTTAATTTGTAAACATGAGTCACAGCGGCCTCTTGGACCCTGATTTCTCGCCAACTTCTAATTTTCTTTCCAGATAGCTGGACATTATTTCACACTGCTCAAGTAGTACGTACGCTAAATTCTGTGGCAGCTTACCATCATCATCGCACTCCTCCAGAGGCCTGGAGGCTTTGTCTCGACACCGGGGATCCAACCATGATGTGGTCTTTGTGTTGTGGCTGAAAGAACACAAAGAACAACGAAAATTTGTTCAAAGGATCCTCTTTGCTAAAACACAAGTCAAAAGCAACTTAAATTTGAAAGACGTTTGCATATTTATCAAGGAATGCAGGCCTCTGCTGCACAGACAAATACGAATAACAGAGCGACACAGGCAAGATATAAACAATCAAACCCTGGATTTTTTTTCCCCCTCCCCTTCAATGTAAAAAGAAACAATAGTGATTTGAAAAATGAACATACAAGCTCTTTAAATGCACAGCCATGTCCTGGTGGTGTGCCTTTGTTGTGCTGCAGAGAGGACAAAGAGGTGGAGGTAATCAGGTGATCGGGGTTTGATCTCCTTTCGAGATCGGCGCATGCAGGGATTAACGGGATGGCCGGGCGGGCGTTAAAGCCACATCATTGGGGGGCAAGACGTGCAACGGGGGTCAAATGCAGTGACAACTGTGTGAGCTGTGTTGACTATATCAGTTCGAGCAAAGAGTGAATTCATGCTGTTGAAATGGGAGCTCTTTCAGGCTTGAACACATACTCTATAAAGTAAAGTTCTCCATTCTCAGTGTAGGCCATCTCCCAGTTTTCGGGCAGCGGTCCCAACGCGTCTTCCGGGGAGACCTGCGGCTCTGCCAGGGTCTGCTGCCCGCTGTCCGCTGTGGAGATGGCCGCATTGTTCAGACCACAGGAAGGAGCGTTGTCACGCGCGGGGTACGGCCGGAGGATACCACCGCGGCTCTCGTCCTGGTCGCTAGGGTTACCTGCGCACAACAAAGGAGAGGGGAAGAGACTACGCACTAAGGATCCTGGGTAACAAAACAGGCAAGACAAGGAACAACATGGAAGAACAAAAGACAGTTTATATCTCACACAAGCCAGAGTAGAACAGTGGAAATAAGCAAGTCATTGTCATGCAACCTCACACCCTTAGCCAGCCCCTTCACCCTCATTGATGCACGTTGAAAAAAAAAAAAAAATCGGTGTGTTGAAGTTACTCAATTTTAGTTGCATTTTTGGTGGCATGAAATAAAATCATCTGGATCCAGATACATTAGATACATTTTTTTATAACAGTGACTTAAAAACATGTATCTAAATCCAGATGGTTCTATTGTTTGCAGCCAGTTGACAAAATAAAATGGAGTAAATTCAACACATGATTTATTTTTTCAGAGTACCGAAAAGAGGCTGTACAGGAATATGTTCATTTTCCCACCGAAGGTCTTTTCTCTACTCTGTTTTGGATCACCACCCTCTCATTTTCTCATTATCCATAAATTAGCTTTCTCGAACATTGCCCCCCCCTCATTTCCAAGCTCTGGCCCAGCTAGTCCTAGACCACTTCTGTGCTCCTTTCATGCCTGATCAAAATGCTAATTCAACATTCTGGCAGCCTGGCAAGTGGACACAAGGAGGGCACACATCCACACTGTTAAGAGGGGTGGGAAAAGAGTCACAAAGCAGCAAAGAGCTTCACAGAAACTGGAACTGATGGGGGCAATTTATTTAAAATGTCTTCTTTTTAAATCCCTGTAAAGTGAACATGATCATATTTTCAGAATTTGACACATCACAGAGAGGAGGGTTGTTAACAACCCTGCCAAATTGTAATGATTAAAAAAAAAAAAAAAATCATCATAATAATTAACAAGGACTGCATATATCTCGGCGGCCCGGTGGTCCAGTGGTTAGCATGTTGATCTCACAGTGCAGAGGTACCGGGTTCAATTGCAGTTCTGGCCTCCCTGTGTGGAGTTTGCATGTTCTACCCATGCCTGCGTGAGTTTTCTCCGGGTACTCTGGTTTCCTCCCACATTCCAAAAACGTGTGTGGCATGCTGATTGAACACTCCAAGTTGTCCCTAGGTGTGATTGTGAGCGTGGATGGTTATTTGTCTGTGTATGCCCGGCGATTGGCTGGCAACCGGTTCAAGGTGTCCCCCGCCTACTGCCCGAAGACAGCTGGGATAGGCTCCAGCACCCCCCGCGACCCTTGTGAGGATAAGCGGATAGGAAAATGAATGAATGAATGTATATATCTTTTTTAAATCAAGCCACTGTCCTCACTCTCAATGTTTTGGGTACGTCTGCTGAATGCACGCTAATAAACAGCTTTTTAATGCCCATGTCTACTGTACATACATATTTGTATTTTAGCTAAAAGCCTCCGTCCAGTGGCTGGAATACATCCCACCCTTCTGTCATTGGGCATTCCACGCCACAGCAAAATTTGAAAGCCACCACCTACAAGCTTCAGGGGCTTCTTTCAGAGTCACCAGAGCACTTTAATATTAAATAACAAAATTCAGCTGTAAATTCGGTCATCAAAAAAAAATATATATATATATATATATATATATATCAGCAGCCATTACAATTTCAAAATTGCATTCTATCACATCCAAACGTATGATTCAAAACCTGACAAATCTCGCTCCACTCCTGACAGGCAGATGGCAGTGTTTGGAGGGTTGTGAGTAGAGAACTCAGTCTGACAAAGACATGATGTAACCACTCGCTCGACATGGGAGCTCAAAGACACACATTATCTCCCTCCCATTATATCGCTGATCTCGGGCAAACACTTCTCATACGCACATACTCTTCTTGCGGGTGGAGAAGATGACCGGCACAGACAGACAGCGAGAGAAAGAGACATTGAGGAAGGAAATGCACTGTGCTGCTCTCACCTGTGAAAGTGTTGTTCATTTCCGAGGCCTGGTCGTCATCGTTGTCGTCAGTAGGCACTACTCGGACGCTTTGCATGTCATTGTAGGACTTGGTGCGCTTGGGGGTGGACTGCTGGGAACCTACATCTCCGAGAATCACTGTCCCAATGACGGGCTGCCTTGGCGGCTTGGGGGTCCCATAATAGTTACCTAGGCAACAAGGAGGACATTAGTATGCTTGAGAGGCAGAAGGAGAAAGACTCAAGAACAGACACTAGGTGCAAGAAAAAAAAAACGTTCAGAACATCTATGAGTCGATTACTACCAACAGCTGGCATGTGGCTCAGTTGTTGTTTTAGCATTAGCCTGGCTTGCTTGATTTAACACAGACTTTTGCGAGATTGATATCATTTGTATAAAAGTGAGCTCCAATACACCGGACTAAATATGTTCTCTATTGTCATCTTGGTAACCAGTGAAAAGGGCAGCTGATTTATTGCAACGACACCATTTTTGAGTCATCTTGTCAGGCATAAAGTTTGGATAATTGAATCGAATGAAAACCCACAGGGATAATACTGGACCTTCACAGGAAACTCAGTGTGTAATGTTTTAAAGCAGTCACTGAAATGAAAGGGTTTCTGTAAATGCCAATCAGACCTCCGCACCTGTCGTCAGGTGTTTCTCTAACTGTCTCCAGGTTTGAAGGGTGCCTTCTCCGGTGGCATGTTGCAATGCCTTCCACAGACAGGATTTAGATCAAGGCTCAACAAGGCCCCTTCAGAAAAGTGAAGTGTGTTGCTATTAGCCATTCTTAGGTCTTTTGTGCTCGTATCCTGACCGATGACCTGTGATTGAGACCTAGCTTTCTGATACAAGGCAGAGTATTTTCTTCCGAATGCCTTAATAGGTTTAAGATTTCAAAGTACCCTGCACCGATTCCGACACCCCGTGCCAGATGAAGCAAAGACTCTCAAGAACATAACCGAGCCTCCGCCATGTTTCACAGTAGGGACACTGTTCTCTTATCTTCACTCAGGGCATTTGGAATTTTATGAATGTGCATTGTGACAAATTTCTGTCTTTCTTTTTTTATGACTTGATTGACCGTCTCTTAGGGTGTGCATCTCTCCACAAAAGATGATTCGATACGGTTTTTGACACGTTGGGTGCGAAATGATTCAAGAACGGTTTGATTTGATCGATAGGTGGATAGATGGATCGATCTCCATCAGTTTGCTGGTGACAGACTCCTGCGAACAGGTTTGTGACATTGTCTGTGTGAAAGAGAGAAATGTGCCAAAATGCCAACGGAGTCGCAGACTGCTGCCAAGCAGATTAGTGTTGTAACATTCTCTACCAGGCCTACAAACACCCAATCACAAAGCCTTCCCCAAAGACACACACTTACTTCCTTATACACACACACACATCTCTCCACATGTGTCACGTTTATACATGCACACAGGTTTGTGTAAGTCTGAGATTTAGAGCATGGGAAAACACAGTCCTAATCAGAAGGAGACGGGCAGATGTAGCGTGAGCCTGGTCCGGCAATCATGTCTAATCAAAATCAACTGTACAATCTGACGGCCCACCTGCATGTAGGGAACATTCATTTGGATTATTGTTATGCTCTTTTTTTTTTTTTTTTTTTTTAACCGTGATGAATCAGAACACAATGTTACACACAGAATGTCCGTCTTCATCGTTATGACAGTCATCCTCACCCTCATATGTTCCAATTTCAAGCAGTGTACCACTCTCTTCAAGTTCTAGGAAGTCATCCACTGACAGGAAGTTGTAATCCACCCCTGGCACCTCTCCGTCTCGGGGGGCGCGTGTGGTACCTGAAGAGGAGTAAACAAAATTATGTTTGGCAGGTGACAATAAATTACTGTACTACAATTTAAGTCTGGGGGGAAGAGACTGGGGGTTGAAGGCAAAAGGGGATTTGCCGCGAATGCTCAATAACCTTATATTGCTACTAAAAGCTCGTGCATCAGAGACAACACACAGGAAATGAATGAGTGTTGGGGAAAAATGCTTGGCTCACAGCATCACAGGAAATGGCAGCCTGCTCAATCAGACAATAAAATAACGATGGTATCCTAATTTTGTTTTACAGTGGGGCCATTTCTAATTGGCAAGCCGGGAATTTGCGATTACACAAGCAGGTTTTAGATTCTTTTCATGATATGACTTTCATACTGTATGAAGGTTTTCAGCGTGACCTAAGAAAGCCCAAGACACGTTCATTATAAAAGTTGAAATTAAGTTAGTACAGTGGTGCCTTGATATTTTGTTGTTCTTTGACCACACTTGTGACTCAAAACTCTCATCTCGAGTCATCAACCCCCAATGAAATGGATGTAAATGTCATTAATTTGTTTCCAGCCTACCCCCAAAAACATGAATGTGTTTGAAAAGAACATTGTACTCTTTAATCTAGCAGTTAATAAATACATGCAGTAATTATATAATTAAATAAGATTAACTTAGTTAAACCATTTCTGCCATTTTTTTTTAACTTCAGTTCAATGGACATTGTGCTGCATCCTTCTTGTGTGTGAGCCTTGGCCATTTGGAGGCACTATTATACAGACATAAGGAAATGCAAAAGCTGCAATAATTTTAGTAGTTCTTCACAGAGGATGAAGAATATATATATAAGCCTGTGAGTATCGTTATATTATCCGTGTATATGTGATCCTCCTCCATTTGTGTTGATTCAAATATCCACTGCTGAAATAGTTCTGACCCCGTAATACTAGTGCGGTTAGCATCGTTTGTTAGCATTAAGCAAAATGCTACTCTGTTTTTTTAACGACACAACATAATTTGGAATTCAACTGGGAGTGGATTTAAAGGGCGTGAAGCATCTTTTCTGAAGAGTTGCTTCCTATCTGCCAAACCGCACCTTCGGGCGAAGTGGGTTGAATCCACTGCCACCATAGAGCGCTCATAATTTTTTGCTCGCAAGTCTACGACAAAAATCATCCGAATGAAATTGGATTGCGGGCCAGGTGACCGATTGAATCTTGTGTTCATGTTTCATGTTTGGACGTGCATCTAAACATAATGTACGCCAATGACAGCTCATCCTCACAAGTGGTAGGAAGGTTTGGCTTGATTCTGTCTCCGATACATTGAGCCAAATTCAAAAAGTCTCCCAACCACTTGGACAGCATCAATGCATTCTATGTGGGATTAGTAAAAAATCACGTTTGACACACGACCCAAGTTTTAATCTTACCAATGTACACAAACACCTGATCATGAGATGCTTCTACACATAGCAGGTTTTTCCCTTATTGGCTTTTTTATCTGAAAAGCAAACGTTAAATGGAAGCCATTTAGCAGACAAGTCAGAGAACCACAAAACAAATCCCTCACGTGAAACATGAAGGCTCATCTATCCGCTTTGCATTCACCTCATTGGCGTGAGATGAAAGTGAAGTTGTCTGGGAGTTTGACTGGTAGGACTGGGTGGTCCCATAGTGGGAGATGCTTCACAGGCTCGGCAAGCTCTAATGAAGCCGTCTGCCGAGGCGGGGGTGGAGCTGTTATTTCAGGCTATTCCCCAAAGTGGAGGGCTCGAATGAGATGAAGAATTCTGGTGTGCTCATGTTGAATATTGACAACCACAAACCTCCAGGCTTTCTCACTCTATTACATCAGCATATAATTAGCAAGCAACTGTTGTCTAACTTGTACTTGTGATGTGATGTCTTTCCACTTTTTTTGTTTTAAGGAGCCATATTCCGTGGTGCACTGGTATTTGTGGCATTGACGTCCATTATAAATGCGTTGAGGAAAAACAAAAAGGTTAGCAAGCTAAGCTGCAAGTTAATTACCCCGTAATTGTATAATACCGCACAAGTTTCCACCGTTATTTCTATACTTATTTATTTATTAGATAGTATATTTACTATCTATTATATACTATATTCATATACCCTGTGACTGGCAACCAGTTCCGGGTGTACCCCGCCTTCTGTTCGAAGATGGCTGGGACAGGCGCCATCATGCCCGCTGCCCATATGATGTTAAGCGGCTCGGATAATCGATGGATTAAATGATGGATATATATTTCTGAATTCATTATAATGATTATCTGCTGTTACCCGCCACCTAATTTATCCCTTATATTTTTCCACTTAAAGCACCGTTTAGGCCCCTGTTCAAGATGCAGAAATACAGATCGAAAGCATGATGTTGCCACTACAAAGCTTCACTGGAGGTATGGTGTTCTCTTAGTGATGAACAGTGTTGTGTTTGCACCCAACATATCTTTTGGAATTACGGCAAAAGGTTCAATGTTGTGTGGTTGTGCGTTGCACATAGACAACTGGAGCTTTTGCAGCATCTGACATAGAGAGACTGTGACATGACTGAAGTGAAGTGCCTTAGCTTCTTCGGCCTTCTGTTACTTAACGCTAATTCCAATCAAATCCAATAATCCATCATTTCTTGGCAGCCATATTAAAAAAACATTACAAACCATAGCCTGTTTTTTTCCCAAGTTCAGCTGTTCATGTCTAATTCCTTGGATCGCTTACTGAGCTCAATTGATGCATAGCTGCAACACTTGACAGCTCTTTGTGTACTGTATTATGCCCAAGCAACACTGTTCACTCTAATAGACTCATCAGAAAGGCAGTTGAACCGTACGGCCACAAAACAACTGTAAATTATAATTCAATTACGCAACCAATTAAGGTGAAACCAAATTTTTAAACCTTTGCATGATACATCGTGAAACATCGCGGGGTATTCAATTGCTTGAACACATCTGAAAAAAGCTGCAGTGACTGAGAAGATTTTAGTATGTTTGTAGGAGAGAAAATTCTGAGGAGGAAAAAAACAAATTGATTTAATAGTGGTCATAAACATTGACTGTGTGTTCCAGGGAACAAGAACACTTTCAGAACGAAATCATAAATGAGTCTTCAGCCACGATGATGCATTTGAGTGACACAATAATTCCTTGCTTTATTTGCACACAACAAGGTTGCTGTGCTCTCAATGTCGGGGGCTGAGCGACGTGGCAGCCAGGGGCGGCCAAGGCCATTTTCACATGGATGTAGCATTCTTGGACTCCTAACTTCTTGGAAGTTATTTATATTAAATTCATATTTGAAGAAAAAAATTGATCAAAATGCAAATGTAAAATGACTCTGGATTAAGTAAAGAACAACCCATTTTTACATCCATCCATCCATTTTCCAATCCGCTTATCCTCATGAGGCTCACAGGTGTGCTGGAGCCTATCTCAGTCGTCTCTCGGCAGTAGGTGGGGGACACTCAGAACTGGTTGCCAGCCAATTGCAATTGATTTCAATTTTTTTTTTTTTTTTTTCAGTCAGCATCAATCAAAATCATATCTTTCACACCACAGCAAGCGAACAACATGGCTGAGAATTCATTGTTTATCATATTTTCTAGGGTCACGGTGTCATGAAATCACATGTACACACAGACCAATCTTGCCCAACACACTCGTAACACATGCAGAAAAAAAAAGTAAAAAGCAAAATTTAAAATTGTGAAGAATTAAGAGAAGCTTGTGTCAACTTTTTAACTAGAGTTTTAGATATAATTTGAATGAATGAGCCATTGATTGAAGTATGTAAAATTGGGTCACTGTCGATGACAATCAGTCACTCTGATTGGCTGTGAGCTAACAAATCAGCGCATGAGGTAGAAATAAACTTGTTTTTTTCCCTCCTCTTCCCGACTGTTTTCCTTTCACATCTACGATATCGGGGCGTTTAACAGCGACCTGCCAGGCTTCTCGTTCTCTCTCCCCCATGTGGGTTATTTCTGTCTTGTCTATGTTCTTCTGTATGGGTTGAAACTGGGAAACACATTCCTTGTGTGTTTCTTGCATATGTGGCCAATAAATCTGATTCTGATTCTGATTCTCGGGTGTATGAAGCTCAGAAAAATGTTGCTTTGTACTTAGACCTCTTCCTGCTTGATTTGATTGGCATTGTTCTGGATTGGTGTACATTTTGTCATGAAACCATGACTGCGCATGGTATGATAAAGATTGACGAACGCACACATGCACGGCCACTCCTCACTGAGGTGTTGCGCACAATGGTCACCCAAGTGAAAAATTGCAAGCAACTGCTGCTCAATATGTGACAGAATGTTTGCATGAATGCAAGACTTGAAATGCCACCAAACCCAGCTGAGAGTCATCGTCAAAAATAGGTTTAGTTTTATAACTTGGTAATTTTCTGTAATGTTCTTATTTTTATTGGCTTGTTCCATGGGATGAACATCATGAAACTAAGGCAAGCCCGACAAGACATGACAACACAGACTGTTACTTCAGTGTGGCTTTAGAACTGGAGCACTGCCTCCTTAACACTAATATCAAATGAAAAATGCAAGCCCAACATGCTGGAGAACACATGCAAGCTTTATGAAGCAACCACCATGCAGTGTCTTTCCACGTCTTTCAGCATGGGCTAAAAAACAAAACACCCCCCCCCCAAAAAAATCCCAAAAACATCTAATGTAGAAAGTAATTTATAAAAATTAAGGGAGGAAAGTTAAAAAGAAATCGATGACATAAATGTTAGTCACACACAATTATCAGAGCTGCACATGATGCATGTTGTTGAGGGGTGTTATTTTCAAGCCATATTCATAAGGCCCTGATTTTAGCTCTTATTCCACTGAGGGGGTGAACATCTGCGACTGTTGGCGAAGGTAGAAAAATGCACGTCAGAGTTCATCAGGGTTCCTTCAAGGTCACAAAACAGACGGGTTGGGCCAACTCCCATGCATCCTCGAGGACCCTGCCAAGGGTGTAGAAGAGCATCTCTACAGTTCCACAACCGGGTCGAAAACTACATTGCTTCTCCTGAATACAAGATTCGACCTCCTGATGAACCCTTCTCTCCAGCACTCCTGAAAAGACCTTATCAGGGAGGCTGAAGAATGTGATCCATCTGTAGTTGGAACACACACTCCGGTCCCTTAAAATGGGACACCACCACCCCTGTCTGCCAATCCCCGTTGTCAATGGGGGCCGTGTCAACCAGGACTGTCTGACAATGTCCAGAGCCCCTAGGAACTCTGGGGGAAATCTCATCCACCCCTGTGGGGCTTTGCCATTGAGGCGCTTTCGAAACCACCTCAGTGACTTCCAACCCCAGAGATAGGAGAGTCTATCTTAATTTCTCCAGAATTGAGGAGGTCTTCGAATTATTCCCCTCACCAACTCACAACATTCTGAGTCAAGGTCAGCAGCACCCCATCTCCACTATACACGGGAGTAATGATGCGCTCCTTCCCCCTCATGAGACGCCGGACGGAGGACCAGAGACTTCTCAAAGCTGGGCAGAAGTCGTTCTTCCATGGTCTCGCCAAACTCCTTCCATGCCCGAAGCGACTGCTGCAGCTGCATTCCACTTGGCAAGCAGAGATCTGTCAGCTGGCTCCAGAGTCCCACAGGCCAAAAGGGCCTGATAAGACTCTTTTTTTCAGTTTGAGAGCATCCCTTATCGCTGGTGTCCACCAGCGGGTTCAGGAATTGCCACCACGACAGGCACCTTGGAGACACCGCTCTGATTAACAACAATGTAGGCATGCAACATGACTCAATGACCCCTGCCACCCCCGGGATGTGGGCAAAGTTCTGCCAGAGGTGCGAGTTGAAACTCTTTCTGACAGGAGATTCTGCCAGACATTCCCATTAGACCCTCACAATTTTTGGGACTGCCAGGCCAGACTGGCATCTTTCCCCACAATCTGAGTCAAAACACCACCAGGTGGTGAGCAGTTGACAGCCCCATCCCTCTCAAGCCTGCCACCAATGTCTTCAGCGGAGGTGCAAGCAATTCCATCCTTATTTGTCGTGTCCTTGTTTATCGTAGTTGCTTGTTATTGATGATACTTGGGTAGCCTGTACTACCGGAGACAACTTCCTTGTGTGTTCTACAAACTTGGCCAATAAAGATGATTCTGATTCTGAAAATGTCATCATAAATGAGTTCAAGTATTCCCTTAAGTGGCAAAGTAAGTGTATTGGCTTTGTTACAAATGCTGTAGTCATAATGTTGAGGAACTACGTTCGCTGACTTTG
Organism: Hippocampus comes; assembly: GCF_001891065.2. NCBI lineage: Eukaryota > Metazoa > Chordata > Actinopteri > Syngnathiformes > Syngnathidae > Hippocampus > Hippocampus comes. The sequence goes on along the minus strand of NW_017805983.1, from coordinate 1,327,522 downwards.
TCTTCTTCGGGTATCTTTAGCAGAAAGATGACAGCGAAACATGTCAGCCTAGGGCCGGGGTCGGCAGCCCAAATTTTGAAAGAGCCATATTGGACCAAAATAAACAAAAAACAAAAATGTCTGGAGCCGCAAGAATAAAAAGCCTTATAATGAAGACAACACATGCTGTATGTATCTATATGAGCTATATTAGCCCGCTATAAACATGACTAAGTTGGCTACAAATACACAATGAGCATTCATGATTCAAAGTTTTTTTTCCCCTGCAGTTCATCCTGTAGAGGAAGGGTGCCCAAACCTTTTTGACAGAAGATCTACTTTTTGAACAACCAACCTCCCGCAATCGACCCGTTACCGCACAGGCGCGCATACGCACACACTTACACATGCATGCCGTAATGAGCAACAGCCGGAACGGCCGCGAAGATGAACGAGGCACGGGATGCACTTTCGCAGCGTGCTGACTACCGTAGCTCACGTGTACCTTTTAAAAATGCTTCTCTTGGCGGCCCAGATTCCCATTCTTAGCAAGTACCCTCAGTGAGTTGTACATGAAAGGAAGCTGTTTTTTCTTTTTTTTTTAAACAACAGCCCCCTGACTGACATCCCGCCCTGCTAATAGAAACGTGTGTCGCAGGCGATGATGCAAATATTCGTTGATGAAATGTTGACATTGAATATTTAATCGACACATTTTTACAGCATCAGAAAACGTTAAGAATGTTTGTGTCATGTTTGTCCTCTGACAGAAACCATATTAAAACAAAAAAATGCATTTCCTTCCCATCTTTTTCCATTTTCAAACATTTTTGAAAAAGCTATAGGGAGCCACTGGGGGGTGCTAAAGAGAAGCATGCGGCTCAAGAGCCGCGTGTTGCCGACCCCTGGCCTAGTGTAAGATGAGGTGTGACCTATTTTTGTAATTACCATTTTTAAAAATGGTTTTACATCAAAAAAATAAAAATGAGTCTTACATATTTATAGTCTCTTTAATGACTATCTACATATCTTTTCTAAATATGTTTGTGTTTTGGACCAAATTCGAAAGAATCCATTTTTGTTTTGTATTTGGTAGCCACTCACCACTTTTGTGTTTTTGAGGGTTGGAAACAAACACGACTGTTTGTTATGATTTTGTCCCCGAACAACACAATTGTATTCGTAGCTCCTGTCTGTTACAACTGGGGAAAGAGGAACAAGTGCTGTGAAAAGAGGGCATCTGCCAAAAGATGGAACAACAGAGAGAGGGGAAAGATAATGTCGACTACGGTGGAGGCACATGACACACAAACGACAACAGCCACTAAACAAGAATATAATTACCTTATAGGCATGTGAAATCTCAACACTAACAGTTTGCACTTTCTCATTGTCACCTCTCGCTGTCTGGCAAATAACCGCCACACGGACAACAAAGCATACACAAAGAGCACCTCGTGCTTGCTGTGCAGCACACTGGCGTCTCTGTCATCTCCTCCCTTAGCTTGCCTGGACATTGTGGTACTGATTGAGCAGCACGTGCTGGACGTAGGTAAGACGGTCTGCGTTCACGCGGGAGGGAGAAGCATATTGATGTGAAATCTACTCAAGGGATCAGGAAGCCCAAGCAAGCCTGCCCTCCCAACGGTCATGTCATCAACATTGTCACCACGTGGCCTTCAGGTGCTGCACAGGCTACAATACGAACTACTTTGCTGATCCCGTAAATGACAAGTTAGATTGTGAAACAACAAAGAATTCAAAAATGGCGAATATGAGGATTGGACAATTCATGGTCTGACCAAACTGTGCAAGGCAGTTGGATTAATACACCACGTTTGAAATTATTGCGTAAATGATATTTTTCTTAGCTTTTTATAAATAGTTTATGCAAATTGCGCTCAGCTTAGTTTTGCAGTCATCAACCATGAGAGAATGATTTGAATGGTTTTAAACGAACTTCTCCTTGATTGCATCTTTTTTTTCCCAAAATAAAAACCGCAACTTTGTTCACGACCTTTGGAGCATACTCAAGCAAAGATCTATGAGTTTGGGAGGCAGTTGACACCAAAACAGCAGCTTCAGGAGGCTCTTCAGACATCCTGCAAATAAATTTAAGATGGGAATCTGCAAAACCTAAAACGTTCACTGGATGATGGATTGCAAAGCTGCTATCAAATAAATCGTTGTACTTTCAAATGTAACCTGACCTGTTCAGATGTTTGTAACTTTTGATTTCAGCAAATACAACCTAATGCCGCAAATTCGACGAATGACTATTTTCAGTTCTTTACAACCTATAAAATGTTTCAATTGATTCTCTAAGAGTTGATGACTTGAAAATTATAATGATCACTGTTTCCACAGACTATAAGAGTCAAAATAATTTGCAGAATAATTTGGAACGAGGTGTAAGGATGCAAGTCGGTAGGATCTTCATACCCAGCATTAAACTGAGAACGATTGACCGACAGTCGGCTGCAAGCACGACCGAGGCTGAAGGATGAGCGTGGATGTTTGAAATAACAATGGGAACCAGAACTGAAGCTCGAGACTTCAGCATAGTGGTATACAGGTGCCTGTACTTTACGAGAATATTTATTTTTCTCAAGACTTTTGACCTTTACTCCCTACATTTGAAAACAACTTACAATTTCTCTTCTGCGTATGACAACACGATGCAAACAGCGCGTTAAAGTCAACTGCAGTCACGATTTTGACTGATTTACTGATTGAGCTCATGGAGCCTTATAAGCAGGACAAACAGGGACATCGGAAACATGGAGTAACGTGAACCAGGGCAACAACAACAGATGGTAACAGGTTCAGACGAACCAAGATATTCCCCACTTATGGCCATATTTAACAGAATTGCATGATGTTGTCCGTTCGGTCAACTTGAGTGGACCAAAATTTAATGGGCTCCTCCTCGACCTGCCTCACCATCAAATTTTGTGCAAGTCATGTAAGCACTTCGAGCATAGTTTTGTTGACAAACAACAAGCAGATTTACTAGAATGTCTAACACACCTCTCGACAAGAGGGTTCTTTTCACAGCAATTACTCAAATGACTCACATAAAAGCACTGGCTTTGAGTAGTCCGGGCGGTGTACATAAAAATCACATGGAAGAAATTTCGAGCATCCCAAGTGACCAAGTTCGTAGCATCAAGAAAAGCAGCGTGCAACCACATTTATAGTTTATTCAGTGCACAGACTATAAATACACGTCAGTTGCTGTCCTCACTGCAAGTTCATAAAAAAGTTGCTTAAGAGCATGCATCATAAACGCCAGGGCCAAGTCTTTGATAGCAGCCTTGAAACAAAATGTGAGAGTGGAGATGAAAACACAAGTATCTCAAATCATTGTTCTGTTTTGACAAGAATTGAACTGCCATTAATCCATTGCAGCCTCCCATCCAAAAAGCATGTGTTTTTTTTTTTGTTTTGTTTAATAAGAAAAATAGCACTCTGTAATATTGCATTTTAAAAGAGTCCACTTTTTTTGCTTCAGTTCAATGGACATTGTGCTGCTCCTTCTGGCATGCACCCATTACGCACCTGGGGACAGTATAAGGCAAACATAACGATATACATGGAGTCGGTCACTCCTTATTAGGCCACAGTAATATTAGTCATTCTTTGCAGAGGATAGAGTATATGTTCCTGCATATGCCTGTGAGTATATATAATTATAAAATTATAAAGTATCAATGTTAAATCCATTGTTTTAAAAGTTTTAATTAGGGCTGTGCACAAATCTGTGGCAACTTAAACTGAAATGCGAATTGGTCATTAAAAACAACGGCTGAATAAGAATTTTTGGATTCAAGTCACAACGAGTCATAGCTAATTGCCCCAGTGTGTTGTCACAGAGGAACGTTTGAATGGCACTCACGTCTAACTATGAGATTCGATCGTGGGGAGTGCACATGTGAAAGCGCGCAGTATTCAACCACGGCGCCAGGAAGCCTTTGTGTGTATGGGAAAATTTGGCTCGCTATTGAGCATTAAATTAAACTGCTAAGTCAATAAAGACCAACTAGGCAGTGTATCAATACAGGTGTCCATTGTTTTAGTTACTTCACTGCTGGCCTCTTGCGCTGAAACAAGAGCAAACAAAGGCCATTTGGACATCAGTCAGATGGGAGACAAAAGGCTAGGATAGCGCTAGATAGCTGGTACGACACAGTACAGATGGATTTCTCGGACCAAAGTAAGAAAACCATCTTGGTTTCTGCCATTGACCAGGGTGCGATGAGGGATCCTGCAATGTGAAGGAAGCTATTTTAAACTAAAAAGGAAAACTTTTCGGTTGATTAACACTGCCATGTCAACACTCACTGTACATTCCGGTTCAACACATGCAGTGTAAATACTGTACCTGGATGTATTTTTTGTTGGACAAAATGAAAATGGGTGGTGAAAGTGGATCACAAGAGATCATGACATAAATACATGCAAATATTTTAATATTCACCTTATGTTGGACTTTACAATGAAAATTGTTTGATTTTGAAAGGCGAGCACCACAAACGGGCATCATAGTCCTTCCTATGAGTCAATGCTGCTGCTCAGTGAAAACATTGTGACGCGTAAATATGAGTAATGGATTATTTTTCTTATACAAGGCATCCAGGTGTTCATCCTAAATTCCTCTTCTATTTGTACACAATGCAAATGTACACACAGCATGTGATATTTGATTTTATGGTTGTATTTTATTTTTGTATGTGTGTGCGTGTGTGTGTGTGTGTGTGTGTGTGTGTGTGTGTGTGTGTCATGTCTCGATATTTATGTTAAGATGATGTTATGATATGCTGGCCATCGTCAGCGTTTTTTCGTCTTCCCATTGGTTGGTCAGAGTAAGCGAAACACATCTGTAACAATCTGCACACATTAATCTATTATGAAGCTGCATCTCTGCTGAGCATGATGTAATGATGTGATTTATTGTTTTTTTTCATATTATTAATCATTGATTCTGAACTGCACACAGATGATGTTCATGGCACAGATGCGGATATGCGGTATATTGATTTATTATATAGTATTGATGGTCTCTAAAACTGCGACATGATTGTGGTGGTATTAAAATTCCTGCATTGGATTAAGATGGCTACTGAAGGCCCCGTTAGCAAATGCCCACCACTGATTATTTTGCACTTTACCGTCATTGACTTCACACCCAAAACAACAAAGCTTATCAATCTAAGTATTTCACACAGCACAAGTGACACATTTAGAGGCAAATGTATCTGGCATGAGAGTAAATACCATCTGGCTATTTAATCATTTACAACGCACCACTCGATTGGAGTGCTTTGGCAGCTATGAATCATCTTCCTTACGACTCTTCGCATCAAATGACATCATAACAATCAAAACAAACACTGCTGACATGAATGAACATTTTTGTCAAAGGAGAAATGGGAAACATTTGGAGTTTATGGTGTTAAAATGCAAACATAAATTATAATGTTTATTTTGCCTTGGAGTTCACTTGGACCTGGAGCTGAGCATGCTGCGTTGGTTTACACTTCATATAGGGCTGACTAATTATTTCAGATTTTGCTAGCCCACCAGTGACATCATTTATGTGCCTCTGACAGCGGTCGGCTAAAATGTCCAAATGTAATCTACTAATATTCTATATTCTAACTGCAAATAGGCAAGTGCTATGGTATATTTATGCATCTGAAAGAAGTCTACGACTTACTTCATGCAGTATTCATAATGCTTATAATGCCCATACTATAGTGGGGCCCAATGGATGTCACTTGCAATGAGTACAATTTCATGAATGTATCTGTTCTCTGTTTGTTTCATAATAAATGTGTGTTGTGAGTGCAACATTGAGAAATATAGTCGAGAGACATGTTTTAAAACTGTCACACTCCTTTCAGACTCAAGCAGAACTTACAAGAAAATAGAAGGAATTTAAAGTAATTTTGTCAGCCATTATTAGGTACTTTAGGTTTTTGCTGTAATCGTTACAGTGCCACATAGTATGAAGTCAGAATTTTAGCACCGCGACCACTGAGCACTATACCTACCGGTATGAACAACAAGAATACTTAAATACGTCCACACCCATGTGACCCAAATCGCTTCTTTTCTCTTCGGATGAGTCCAAGACATTCTCTGACTGTTTCTTCAGAAACAACCCAATGACAAGAACACGCACCCTCCTGCCACACTCCCACACATACACAGATTCAGATGGAAAAATGACCTCTTGAGAAAGAACAATCGGTGCTGGATGCAAACAGCACTCTTGTTGACATTTGACACCTTCAATCGTCTTCCCGCTCTTTATGGTGCGGGGAGCTTCCAGTCATTGTCTAACACGGACATACACGCCACACACCCACGTGCGGCCAAACATCTGCTGTCTTTAACCCCTGCTGTCTGTACTTGTGAGCGGGGCAAGAAGGACAAGAGACAAGAACTTCCTAGCTGACCTGAGAGTGAGATAAGCCTGACGGAGGAAACGTAAACTACAAGGACACGATTAGTTTGACAAGTAGAATATCCAAAGAATATATTCTCAGAAAAAGCAAGTATGGATGACGGGCTGTGTTCGCTGAACAAAATCCTCTCGCAGTGTATGCTGAAATCAAACGGTGTCGCATTTGTGCGTTGTTTCCAGGAAAAACACGTGCACACTTGGTGTGGTGGTGAAATGTGTGTTTTCAAAACAGCGGCTCAGGGGCGATGAAGAGAAAGGACGTAAACGGCTCAGAGCGGCCTCAGCAGACGAGAGGCCAAAAAGGCAAACAGTCACAAAGGGAGTCTGCGGGGGAACTCTCCTGGGCCTCAAAGCCTGTTACTGTGGAGCCGTGTTTATTGAGGCAGCATTTTAAGGCTTCATCTACATGAGAAAGAATGACTACTTTACACCACACCTGGTGTGATTGCGTTTAAACCGCACCTCAAATCAAAAGAATTGCTGGCCCCCAGTAAATGCAGTAACAACGAATGGAAACAGACACACTTTATCTTCAATGAGCTTCAGCTAAGGTTCAGGTGAGATTCTATCACGGATTTCATAGAACGTCAAAAGTGAAAAAGTGACAGAAAGGTTGTCACCTTCAAGATCACTCAAAAGTCGCATTCAGGCTGATTTGGATGTATGAGGCGTGTCAGGAAAGTTCCTCGACAAAAGATGGCACAAAAGATGAATTTCAAATCCAAAGTACAAGTTTTTCCCCGTTAAAAGAATCCTCAAGTCTAACGCACTTTTCCAATGTTCTCAGTCACGCCTTCAATGCACTTCAGGGATCCTGAAGCGAAGCTCCATCGCCATGGCCATGATGTCTGTCATGCCTTTCACGTCTTCAAAATAGGTCCCCTTGATGACACCCCTTTGAGCCTTTGGAAAGACAAAGTGCATCACAAGGAAGCGGGTCGGGTGAGCAAAGAGGCGACCCCAGCACGGCCAAGTTCTTTTCGACCAGGAAGTGTCGGATGCTCAGGGCATTGTGAGCACATTGTCATGGTGAAGCAGGGGAGTCGTCCCGCCAGAAAGTACTGAATTCAGCAAACGTGGCAAGATCATGCTGGTTGATCATCGTGCCCACACTGAAGGTGAAATGTCGGATGGGTGTGAAAGATATCTTTTGTGACATCAGTCCTGGAACTTTTCTGGCACACCTCGTGCACACAACTCAATGAAATCTTTGGTCCAGTACAGTGTGAAGCGCCAATAAAAAAGAATTGTTCATAAAATCGTACACAAATGACTTTGATGGCATTTTTCTTTTCTTAAGCTTCTGTGATGCATCAAAAATGAACACTTCAGATGTTTTGATCTAAGTATCACTCGGGTACCTCAAACTACTTTTCCATTATGTGCATTTTGATTTGGTCTCCAATTGTGTCCATCCTCTAAATTCCTACATTGGATGGGGCAAAAATGAATTGAATCCCAAAGAAAAAGAAAAAAGCTCGAATGAAACCTTTGCTTTGCTTTTAAGAAGAGCAAGAGATTATAGCAATAAAGGGATGATGGAGTTGCCTATTATAGTTGAAAAGGAGGACGCGGAGAGAGAAAGGCCAGACACACAATACTGTTGCTGCCCAAACACAACAGGCCATTCTTTCACCTCGCGCCACGACACTCCTCACAGCTGAGTCCTGGTCACTATTCTCCTGCTGTTCCCCCCCAATCCCTCTTTCCCCTTTCAAAATGGGCGAGAGGAATGAGTGAGGGGGGCTGAAATTGAAGAGTGGGTTAGCACCAACAGTCTGAAGCGTCCGTCATGAACTGGAAATCTCATGAAATTGTACAAAAGATCCGAGGGATTTGTTTCCTTTCAATAAATGAATGAAAGTTCAGTTTCATGGGCAGGAGATTTAAAGAAGAAATGAGCAGGGAGGAGTGAGTTCAAATGAAGAGAGTGAGAAAAACAGAGCTATGGAAGGCGCGAGAACTCATTTCCTTCAAGCAGCAACTGGGTGTCAACAACTCAGCGGTTTTTTAGTTTAGACTCGAAACAAACACCATGTCAGAGACCTACACATGCCTATGCGTAGACAGATATCCCCTGTTTAGAATTTACAATTGATGTACCTCAATTTTATAACACCTGCAGAGAAGCAGCCTGCAGGCAGAAATTGCAGCTGACTCTCTCTCTCGCTCTCTCTGTGTGAGCCCCCTTCCAATCACCATCCTGGAGGCCGGGACATCACCCCGAAGCCAAGGAAATGTCACAGAATTACCTCAACACCGCCGCTTCCGCTGAGTTCCGTCCGGCGCGATATTCCACAGATATAATCAAGAGGATAAATCCGCGTTGAATTGTGCTCGCCGTGCTCCATCCATCAGTCATGCGCTGGCTTGACTGTGAGCAAGTGCGATGGATCCCGGCTCATTCAGGCAGCTGCCGTTTTCCTTCAGAGCTCCACAAGCAAAGCAAATTAGAGGTCCAGCCCAGCTTAGAGGCTTAGCCAATGTGAGCTATTCACACTCCAGTTCCTGTGTGCGGCCAATGGCTGCAGCCCCACGCTCCCTCTCCCGCATGCTCCCGCCCACAGCCGCCCTTTGCTGCTCCTCTTCTCTGTCTCACTCTTCTTCCCTGCCCCTTCTCCTGCTATCTTAGTCATAAATATAGACTCTTGACATTACCTAACACATGGGCTGTCCTGATAAACAGCCTGCTTCGAGTGAGAAAACCTCTTGAGGGGTGAGAGGCGAGTTAAAAAAGAGTGTGGAGGCCAGCAGGAAAAGGATTAGGTTTAGAATTCGCGATTCTACATGGGAGGGGCGGGCACAGTGACATACTGCAGATTGAAATTAGCAGATTATCAACATGCCAGGAGGGAGAAAAGACAAAACGTTCGAATCACGACGATGGCTGCTCTTTTCGGTCTTGGATTCAATTCCGTGTTGGATTTGCGTACGGTACTTTGACCAGAATCGAGCACAATCTTGAAGAGGATCGTGGCAGATTAAAATCTTAGTGGTAGACCCAAAGAAGACTTGGACCAGCACATGTCTGTCTGCGCATGCATGAAGGTGGATTGCTGGCCAGGCAACATACCCACGAAACCCAAGAGATACCCTAAGGGTAGAAAATGGCAGCTTTCTGATTTGCTGGGGCCCACCTCAATCGACCTATGACCTCAAATAAAGAAAATACCAGCAAGCATAACAGATGCTGGATGTTGTTATGTTATGTCTTTCATATGGAATTACAATAATTGGGTTGCCTGCAGTCCCCAGCTTCATAAGCCTTAACCAAGTAAACACAAGTATGAGACATTCTCTTGAAATGATGACTCTTCAGATTCAATACGATGGACTCCAGTCTTCATATACCCAACATAACATTATGGTCATTTGCAACATCCGAGTGATATTCAATTAAAAGACAACTGAACATGATGTCAATTAGGAAAATAATTGCAGCTGGTTGCCACGTCTTATATTGTAAAAATGAGGTCAAAAGTAAAATGCTGAATAACCGGAAGCTACAGGAAGTAAGCTAGTGAAGCGCATGGATGGTCACACGTCGGCCAATGAAAGCCAAGACAACTCGTAACCCGGAGCCTTACTCAAAAGACCTTTTCAAAGTTGTTGACATGAAAATTGGGGCGGCATGGCTCAGTGGTAGAGTGGTAGTCTTTCGAAGGTTGCGGTTTCGATCCTCAACCTTGTGACCATGTTGACGTGTCCTTGAGCAAGGTCCTGAACTCTCAGTTGCTTCTGATGCTGCGTTCTTCAGTACTCCTGCTTTTACCAGAGTTCTTTTTTCTGTGCTCTTCGTTCAGTTATCTTCCTGAAGGAAGAATTTGGGCAACAGCACTTTAAGTGAAAGACATAACAGTGTGCAACAAATCCTAGTTTTGTGGGCTGCTGGCGTATTTTCGCTCAAGGTCATGCTTTTTGTTGCACTTTTGCTTCCTTCCAAACTAGCTAGGTCAAGTGCTATTCAAAGTGGGTCAGGACGGGAGCGACAGAGCCACCTTGCATGAATACCTGCGCTAATTTGAGCAACTTCTGTGTGAACTGTTTCTTCACGGTTGGTTATCTGGTTTGATATGAATATGTATCACTGTCATGACATGACTGACTGGTGACCTGTTCAAGGTGTACCCTGCCTCTCGCCCGAAGACAGCTGGGATAGGCTCCAGCACGTCCGTGACGCTGGTGAGGAAATATAGTTTGGAGAATGAATGCATTTAAGTGTCACTTTCAATAACTAGCTTAAGATAGCACAAGGTTGCCTGAAATCTTGTGCTGTTACACATTTGCGTTTATTTACCATCCTGATGAATTTTGCTTGTTGGCTGGTTCAAGCTCAGCCGCTTTCTGAAAAGTGACTGACTGGGTAGTAAAACGCTAAACTGCATCAACACAGCATAAAGAAATAGTCCCCCACTGTCCTCCGCAATTATGACAACCGTGTTTCGATAAACAAAAGGTAATCATCATGTTATTACTCTAATAATAACAAAATAAATGCAGCATAGGCCTTTGATGAAAAGATATGCTCATTCATTCACAGTTCACCACAAGGTTTGGAGGGGGGGGGGGGTCAAACAATCACAAAAATCAAGACTGACTATCGTCTCCATATTGAAGAAAATGGAAGACTTTAACACACATGTTCTCTTGACAGAAGGCAAAAGGTCATCAAAGAGGATCTTTGTCCTTTGTGTAATCCCTGGTCACAGAAAGTTTCATCATACTGTCTGTACACAAATTAATAATGTGGCCACACAGTCCATGTAAATGCCAAAAGAAATCCAGGTAGTGTATCCTGAAGAAATTTGAACAAGATTGTCTTTCTCAAATCCTTTTAGAACAAACATCTAATTCAGTCAAGTCAGTCCAAGTGTTCTTTTTCTTCCCTTGTGCAAGACTCCTACTTTTGTCAATGTGTTCTACTGTGAATGACTAAATTGTGGCAAAAGATAGCGGCACATCCATCAGAGACGGATCACTCCAAACTCACTTGACTGACCTGCTAGTGCGTAGTGATAAAAATCACGTTGTTTTTTTTTTTTTAAACATCACACACTCGGCAAGGAAATGTTCACACAATGTGCCTTTCAATTTGAAGAGCAACAATGATTACTGTGATCTACTGTACGTTGTACAGCCATTAACCCAGAAAGTTCCCCATGATTGTCAAGTGAAATACAAAACAATGCTTTTTCAAGAACAACAATGAAAAAGATTGATTGAATATCAGGTATGATTCCAATTTATAATACTATGGTCGACATTTACAATCGGTCAGAAATGCACAAATACACTGCAATCTGAGGTGCTTATGATTTTGTAGTCACCTCATTAGATACAGTGGATTGTTTTTAATATTTGCAAAACATGTATAATGCATACGTCTCTGGAGGAGTTTTGTTACTTCTCTCGTATTGACTGTCATTTGATTGTGCAGGTGTACCGAATGAGGTGTCCAGTGAATAAATGAGTGAATATAAAGAGAAGCTCAGAAAACACACTGATGTGAGGTTTTGAGGAATGCGCCATTAAAAATCCACATATGGTGATCCGGGACCACATCATCTAGTGCTACCTTGAACATAAACTGTATGCCATTCCCACATTGCACTCTTTGGCATGTACGTGTCCGTGTTTGCTTGCCATTGAGTGAGTCAAATGCTGTAAATTTGGCATTCAAAACACTCACCCATATTCCATGTAAACACACAGACGACACCTGTCCCTTCAGGTCATCACTATGCAAAAACTGTTTTTTTCTCAGCTTCCTCATGGCGCTTTGAAATGCCTGTTTTAGATCCTTTGATTTATTTATTTATTTTTTGTGACGTATGCATTTTTGGATGGATGAGGAAAATATCAAGGTTGTGTATGTGGAAGGCAGGCAAACAGAAGCTGGGGCCACTCATCCGTTGTAAGAATGAATGGCCATCATTAGCATGAGGCTCCCCGGCAGCACCCTGCAATGCAGCGACACACACAATGGCGAGTGCCACGCTTCCCCCTGCCGTTCCCCCAGAGAAGCCCTTTTGTTTGGGCAGCATCTGGACCTGACCTCCATGCATTTGAATTTGCTGACACACACACACACACACACACACACACACACACACACACACACACACACGATCCCTTCTCAGTTAGCTCCTCTTCTCTTTACGCTCCCTCTCCAATGCCTAACCTCTGAAAAACCTGCCTCAGCGGCAAATCCCCCATCGCCCCCTGCCTCAACTCTCCTACACCATGGCCGTTCTTCACACACAGATACCCCCTCCTCTTTCAGTGGAGGAACCATGTTTTGCTTCCTGAAAAGACGCTCTGTGTACTCGTGGGCCTCATACAAAGCCTGCAGGGTGAATTTGAAAACCGATAAGGAAAATGCACCAGGGCTACTAGCCATCTGTCCCCCTGGGTTGGATGTGCCTGCTCCGAGTGTGCCTGCCCCCCCGTCTTTCCCTCACATGATCCCCCGCCCCCCCCTCCCCACCTTCCCTGATTCCCTTAGCCTATATACACAGCATCCACCACAAACACACACGGCTTCTGCCATGCATACATCACAGACTCGGGCATATGGATGGTGAGCGAAGAGGAGATAAATGAGGAGCTGCCACTTGCCTGCGTACAGAGAGGATGCAACTCAAGATGTAATCCGTTTCTTTGTGGGAATGGCAAAGAGAAAAAAATTGGCTCCGACAATCATTTCCCTGAGATCGGCGGTGGAGTGGAAAACAAGGAAGCGAGCGATTGAAGGACAGTGAGTTGGGGAGGGAGGCAGAGAGACAGAGAGAAAGCGAGGGAGACAGAGAAGGTGGAGGAAGACGACGGTAGCAGCCAGAGTGTGACAGAAGAAGGCAGCAGCCACCACCATGCCACGGGGACGCTGCCACTCAGGAGGAGGATATGAAGTCGAAAGGAGCACTGACAGAGGAAAGAAAATGAGAGAGGGGAGAAAGAGGGAGAGAGAGAGCCAGGCACTGAGAGGGAGGGAGAGATCAGATGGGGGAGGGAGGATTGGTTTCCTCCGTATAGGCTCAAACGGCAGGATAACGCCGAGATAACCCTCCTCCCCGAGCAGCAGCTGTAGACGTGAGCGAGAAATGAATCTCACGAGGGAGCGACTTCTCTATCAATTGTGACATTTGCAGCACATGATAACAATGGCCATCTGCTGTAGGAGCAAGGATAGGAGAGAGGAGGTAGGGGATGAAGCCTGGATGTAGCGGCACCTCATGTGCCCTCGCATAGAAACACACATTCACACGCAGGCAAGGTAGGAAAAAAAAAAAAAAAGAGACAAAAAGCCCCCACTTCGGCCAGTGGTGGAGGGAAAGGCACCTGTTCGAGTCAACCAAGGGGGAGGTGGTCAGGCAGGGGGAGGAGGGGCGGCACATGTGCTCAGAAGAGGGGAAGCAGACCAGGGAAATGCAAAGATAAAAGAAAGCGAGGGCTGGAGAAGTGTGGCCTTTATTTGACTGCCTTTGTCATTCGGCCTCATCATGCCCTAAAAACATTTGCACGTGTTGCAAAGTCGGAGAGACAATCAACGGGAGGTGGCAGAGCTAGCGGCTCATCAGGAGAATGGGAGGACGGACAGGATGAAAGAATGGATGGGGGTTTATTAAAAACAGCGTAAGAAATAGATGGCAACCGCCAAATTCAAACACCCTAATAGGTCACACATTCCAGGAAAGGGCCCCAATTTTGTGGAAATAAAACTCACGCCTTTGAAGTTGATTTAGCAGTCAACAAAAATTTTGAGGCTGTTCAGTCATTTGTGCCACATTGCCAGGGATTCATTTGAAACTAACTGCAAACCGAACTGCCTTCCCAACACCATTTTGAAACCCATAATTGAAAATGCTGACTTTGTCTTGAACATTAATTTCAAACCATGAGCCGGACTTGAAACCCTAATTTGGTACACTTGCAAACATAATTCGAGCATTTGTTATTTCTCACCTCCCATGACTAGTATTAGAAGTTTGCAGTTCGTACAAAATGCTGCAGCTGGACGACGACAAGGACATGAAAGTTTGTGCATACTACCCCGATACAACCCACTTGCATTGTCTCCCGGTCTACTTGAAATGCGATTTCAAGGTTTTTTGGTTTTTTTTTTTGCCAAATATAAATTTGACTTGACTTAAAACTCTAATCAGGAATCCTAACAGAGACTTAAAACGCTGATTTGAAACCCTCACAATTCAAAGTCAGAAGACTGTACATATTTCAAGGCTCGACCAATGTGATGGTATCGTCACAAAAATACCACGAAATTGCGGTCTTAAAATTACAGCATCAAAACATATTGCTTTATCTACAAAAATGAGTAGTTACTTCTCTGCTCTTCTCCGCTTTGAGGAATTACATCAGGGTGGAAAGGAGCTAACGTTAGTGATGCTAGTTAGCCATCTTATCTGTCATGGTAGCAAGTTGATGAGAGTTATTTCAGAAATGGTATTTTGACATGCTGGTTTATCATCTGGCCCACATTAGCCCTGTTCACACGGCACACATTTGGTCCGACGCTGCACCGAAATATTTTGTTGCGATGTATTTTACACCGGAGCAAATTTTGTGGAGCGGTCACACGTGCAAAGCCGCTGAGCGTGACAACTCTGGCGCAGCGTCGAAGCAGCTCCACTTGCGGTCACACGTGCAATTTCTGCTCCGGACCAAAACGACAGGAATGCTGAAGTAAAACAGGTTCGGGTCGGGCTTCTCTCTCGCGGACTTTTATTTATTTTTCTTTTAATAAATATTATGGCGGACACTATTCTGTCCTTGTTCAGAATAGATCCACTTGTCGGCAGTCGTGGAATAAAGACGTGTTTACAGTCAATCGTGTGTGCTCCTTATGACTAATTTTGTTTAAACAATCCTATAGAAATAATTTCATATATCTTTACCTATTTATTTGATTTGAATTATTCTATTTAAAGCCTAGTAAGCCGCAGGATTTCTCTGCGTAATTAAGCAAATGCGCATCGAGATTTCTCTTTGTCTGGCCTCTTATTCTGTATTTCAGCGTTATTTCGTTGTGCAAATGCATTGATAATGTTCATAAAAATATGTAGATTATTTTAACCGTAAGAAATCTTGTGTTTTTTTTCTCCCAAAAATACTCACAAATAAAATATGAAATGTCGGGTTTGCTTCGGGCTCGGGCCTGCAAATCGGGCTCGGCTGACGTCACTGCTTTCTCGATTCTCATCTTGATCGTGAGCGCTGTCTTCACCGCTTAAATCACCGACACTTTTACCGGGAACGGGGGTCCACAGCCGGGCTTCGTCTGTGTCGCTGGCCCCCTCGTCACTGTCGACCGGGGTCGGATTCCGTGCGTCTGGTAGCGAGCGTAGCGAGGCCACTCCCCCGCAAGCGAGCATTTGCTCTGGAGCAAATTTAATCCAGCTGCGTTCACACGTGCACATTTGTTTCGGTGTAGCGTCGCAAACGAGCATTTGCTCTGGAGCAAATTTTTAAACCACCTCCCTGAGGTGGATCAAATTTGGTCTGGTATAAGCTCTTTAGTGGAGCTACGCCGGAGCAAATGTGCACGTGTGAATGCTCGACTGGATTTATTTCGGAGCTGCGTCGGACCAAACGTTGCCGTGTGAACGGGGCTATTGACAGGGAAAACTCAGTTTATGACGCTGGTCCTGGAACTTTTTGAACACAACCTATATAAAGTTAGATTGCATTTGTTTGTTGTGTACCACAAGGGTGCGGCTGGATATGCCACTATCTCCTCCAAAGCATACCACAGACAGCAGTATAAATGACCTTTATTAGGCTCCTATTGTACTAGCATTTGCCTTTTGAGTTGAATTAGAATTTCACTGTCTATCCTTTGTGTGCCACAAGGCCTTTTCATCATCCTCTATCTTTGTCAGAGCCCAGCGTGTTCACCACATAATCAGGGAGGAATCTATTTTCAATAAATCAGAACATTATAATCCCGACCAGGGCAAAAGAGGCGGATTTGCCGGTCACATGGCAGAGCAAGAGAAACAGAGAGAGAGAGAGAGAGAGAGAGAGAGAGAGAGAGAGAGAGAGAGAGAGAGAGAGAGAGAAAATCAGAAGGCCGGAGAAAGTGAAGTACAGACTTACAAAATATAAACTCCAGTCAGAATTAACTAGGAAAAAAACAACTATATATATATATATATATATATATATATATACACACACACACACACACACACACACATACATGTCTAAACCCGAATCCAAAGACAGAGGAAGTTGTGTTAAGATCATACTTGACTGATTAAATGGTGCCATTGAACAAAACAATTACCAAAGACAGTCACGCCATATTACTGATTGCTCCACTGTGGGCATCTCAAATGAAGAAATGGGTTTTGAAACACAAACAACACATGATGAGTGTGATCGTTACGCCTGGCCCCAGATCAAAATGAATTTGGTGTAAATATGACCAGCTGCGGAGCCTGGACGAGTGCTGGGTGTTTGGTAGATGGACAATGTATGGTTTCTTGAACGGTGATCCGTGTTACATAGTACTCATGTTTCCCTGTCATTCATTAGTAGCAGAGCTGGTTGATAATGTTATACCATCCATGAAAGGAGAAAAAAAACCACAAGCAAGAATGGTAGATGAGACAAACAAGATGGGAGCCAAAGAAAGTGGGTCGACCGGGTAAAGATCAGGAAATGATGCTGTAGACTGCTTTACCGACACAAATCAACAATCCGGAATTAGACCGTCATGTTACTCACAAGGCACTGCATGGCGATACAGATTGGCCCGGATGGTCTTCTGCAGTTCGTGGTCAGGGGAAGCCTTTTGGAACCGCAGACTCAGGTAGTGCTTCAGGTCTTTGTTCAGCTTGTTCCCTTGAAATAGCAGACACAGGCCAAGTCAGTATTGCTCACATGGACAAACAACATTGTCATCAAAAACTAGGTTTTACAATATTGTGTTTGTTGTAAAAAAATGAAGAAAAAAAACAACCCCAAAAAACCCCAAAGAATTCCCAATACCTTTCATTTGAGGTCAAAATAACTGAAGACAGAGAAACTAAGCTATGCTGTGAATGGATAAAGTGAGGATAACCACCTTGTCACATCTGGATATTCCTCCATTGAGGGGGGAAAATCCTGAATCAGCAGTTGCCTGCAATGTACTGGCAGATTTTTGAGAATGTCTTTGCAGCCTCTTCCCAACCAAAAAGAAAATACATTCGGACTATGACATCCCCGTCCATTGTCTTTAGCTCCGGCCTCGACCTCTGCCTTACCATTTCCATAAAAGGAGTCCTCAATTTGCTTACCCGCTCCTTCAGAAGGGAGCTATAAATTTGTGTTGAATTGCCACAAGTGAGCATGTTGTGCACACATTACATTGATATTGTTTCTACAATAGTAAGAAGAATTAAAAAAAAAAAGTTCCATGTGCGCTCTTATCAAGTTTAAATTCTTACCTCTCCAAAGATATCTGTATGTTCCCGCTGGATATATACAGTACACGCAGATAAACGTCTGTAGTCATTGAGTGGGTAGCCTAACAAAAGAGCCTCTTATTGGCTAGATTTACCAGGCCTTCACTGCATCTATCCAATGACAGGTGGGGACATACTGGCTAAGTCTGAACATGACACGGCCACTCACAATGAAGCCAGATGGTCAGGGCTCGCTCTCACGCCAGGGTCTCATTTAGGACCATTTAATGATCTCCAAATTTATCATCCAAGTCTGGGGGAGCTGGCAAGTCTTTCTTGGGGGAGGTGCCTTGTCCTCATGTTGGCCTTCTACTGAAGAAGGAGATTTCCCCCTGGCTCTGTGCTTCTGGACAGGAGCTAATATGAAGGGGAAGTCATATATTGCAGCCGTGAGCCAAAAGACGAGTGCTAAAAGAGGGAACTAATTCAAAATGTCCTCATGACAAATAGATATGATTCTAAGTGTCTTGTATGCCATTCTAGATGCATGTAAGTGCATACATTCCATAGTGAATAAAGAAAATTGATTATGGGATTAGTCCAAAACAGTGGTTCTTAACCTGGGTTCGATCGAACCCAGGGGTTCGGTGAGTCGGTCTCAGGGGTTCGACGGAGCCTCTGCCATGGAGGTTAAGGCATACCCGACTCAACATGTCAATTCAATTAGTTATGACACACCCGCATGGCCATCACTGGCTGGTTCATTTTGTGCACAATTTAAAAAAACGTATACTTATGTCTTGAAATTTTGTTTTTTTTCTGGTGTTAATAAATCCGTTTTTTTAATGTCTTGAATTTGTAAAAAAAAAAAAAATCATATTTTTATTTTTCACCAATGAAGGGTTCGGTGAATGTGCATATTAACTGGTTGGGTTCGGTACGTCTAACAAGGTTAAGAACCACTGGTCTAAAACCACGGACATCGACAGTATTATGACAAAGTAACAATGGAAAATCACCCTAGATGGATTTGTCAGGATTTAAAAATAGTCATCCTTTATAAATTAGACACCGCCATTCTAAAAATAAAAGTCAGGGAGTAAATCAAATTGAAAAGGGTGAGCTAACATGGTGGGAAAAAAAATCACACAAAGCTTATTCCAGTGGGAAAACAAGACAGCCATTGGTCGACGACTTTGCTGTATTTTTCCGTTCTCGCTACACAAACACGCTCTTGCGCATACACGTGCACACAAATGCACATGCACGCGTACGCACACACACACACACACACACACACACACACACACACACAAAACACTGTGTAGCTCACGGAGGCAAAGCACAGTCAGGTAATTGTTACCTAGCAACCAGCCAGTGCTGACGAGCATCATTATGGTCCCTGCTAGGCAAGCAACAATCAGATTGTAAAGAAACACAATATGTGCAAACGTTTCTTCAGTACATGGTGGACACATTTCTTATAAAAAAAAAAAAAAAAAAAAAAAAAATCATACTCAAAATACAACACCGGTTATTTGACGTGTTTGCGCTATGCATTACGTCAGTTTCGCTTGGCCCCGTGTTTTCCCCGAGACAAGGACCTTTGTCAGGAACAACCTTCTCCTGTAGGGATGCACAGTGAGTGTCATGCCTGATCAGTAAGAAAGTCATCAAATATTTAATATTTATGAGGATTAATGCCACGTGGATCACAGATTACATACACACGCGCACACACACACATGCAAAGACAAGTGGGCATGTGTGCTGCTTGTACCCCACTGGAGGTCTCTGTGGATGTGGAAGAACAGATTCTGTAAAGGCATCACAGGGGAGTGTGTTTGAGATTCAAGATTTACCCCGATGTAGTATTGTAGATTACAAACAATGGGGCGGTGAATGTAAATAGAAGCTACAGTATTGTAAAGGGGCTCTAAAAAGTCAGCACACCCCTGTTCAAATGACAGGTTTTTGTGACAGGAACACCGTATTATTTTTATGGTACAGGTCGCGTGTTTCTGGGACATGGTGAACAACAAATATTGGCTGATTACAGAACTGATTTCATATGTATGCAGCTTTGACTTCATTAACACAACACCAATGTTAAATCCAAGGTCAAATGACTGAAACCGCGAAAACTTTGTTCAGAATATATATGTACAGTAACTAATCAAAACATCTTCAGTTGCAAGAGCAACCAATCAGAATCACGATGTTATCCAATAGGACACTCATGATAACCCGCACCGCTTATAAGCTTGGATAAACCATGAAAAGAATGGAAGAAGGCCCATCATGACAGAGTGGAAACTGACAAGGGTCCAACGAGATGCAGAACTCCTTCTCTGGGAGCGGCGACGTTCACGGAGCTGGCGGCTAAAAGACTGTGTGACAGACATTTTTTTGCTCCTCAGCTGGAGAGACGCGAGGCCGCTGTCCCCTCACAGAGAGTGAACGAGAGAGAGATGGGTTTAACCCAAATAAGAGTGGATTATACCATCCTCCATGCCTCCAGTCAGCATTACATAACCTTAAATCTAGTTAGACATCCCTTCTCATTTTAGGACAGGAGGATGGTTTGTGCCCGTTCAAATATCTCATGAGGCCGTGATTTACACTTCGCTGTCAAGGTGGAGACGCCGCACAAGCCCCTCAGAGAGAGGTGACTGAGATGGTTAGCGCAGCTGAAGCATACAATACAAGATAGCAGCTGCTCTACACACATATCTTATAGTACCACATCACTATAAATTAGCACTACGCACCAATGAATCATGCCGTTGGATATTATTAATAGGCTGGTAATCGTTTACTTGGCACGCAATGGGGGATGCGGTTTGATCGTCCGGCAAATTCAAGGAACAACATGTAATGGATGAGTGACGCACTGGTCCGTGTCGGTGTGCTTGTTTGTGTGTGAGGCTAAGTTCAGCTGGTCATTGGCATTCAGCAGCCATCTTCCGACTCAACGCTGCCCTCTGTGTCTCCCAGCCTCGCCACTCAAAGTCAGCTTCGTGCAGAGTTGTTACCACGGCAACCCAGAGCCAACCGGCAAAGGAGAGGCGCAAAGTGCAGTCTTTATGGGCTGCTGCCCCCAAGTGGCCAGTCTCAATTGACAAAACAAGGCTTCAAGGGTGTACTGTATTGAATGATACAGTTCAACATCCCAGTGATTTGATCTTTGCCCCCACACCAATAGAGAACATGTTGAATAGATTATACGATATAGTGTAAGTGAACACTCACCTATTAGAATGTGGAAATGTATTGTTTTAACTGTCTTTGTTTTTATGCCTGATTATTACTTCATGTGCAGCGTTTTGTATGCAGCTGTGGAAAATGAGTAAAATAACGATAAATCCAATTAAGTTTAAAAAAAAACATCTCCGGGTGCTCCGGTTTCCTCCCACATCCCAAAAACATGCATGGCAGGCTGATTGTACACTTAATTGTCCCTTGATGTGAGTGTGAGCATGAGTGGTTGTTCATCTGTGTGTCCTGCGATTGGCTGGCAACCAGTTCAGGGTGTACACCACCTACTGCCCAAAGACAGCTGGGATAGGCACCAGCACGCCCGCGACCCTTGTGGGGATAAGCGTATTAGAAAATGGATGGATGATATATATGTGGAGAGAATTTCAATAAGGTGGTTGCATACGAGTGGAAGGTTTGGACACACTTTATCGTGCTCTAAAATGAGAACATTGTGTCCAAACGTTTGACTTTTACAGTGGTTGTGTGCAAAATGGGGGGGGGGGGGGGGGAACCCCGGAACACTTTGCTGGAGCATATTTAGCTCTCTCTAGTGTGGAATTTTATGCAGTGGATGTTTATCTTGGAAAATTGCAGCTTATATAGACTAATTTGTGAATATAAATAGGCAATTGTGTGTACATGAAAATGTCATCGTTCTGCTCATGAAAAAGGAGCAAAAAAAGTGTTGATGTTTTTATACAGTATACATGCATACGCTAGGCTGGTCTAATAGAAGTAACGCTGATGATATTTAGCCATGTGTCAATTTCATATCTTGTTGGTCATCATCACATTTTCATGTCCCTCTGCACCTTTCTGCACAGGGCAGTTACGTTCCAAAACGCGTTGTTTGTTTAATAACACACCAGGTTTAGCGCAGTAATAATAGAACTCAAATTCCAAATAAACACCAAATTGTGTAAGTTCCTCTTTTGGACAAATTATGTAGTATTTCCTTTTGGCTGACTGAGACCAGGAAGTGGAAATGCAGGCTGCTTAAACAGTAAATTCAATTGTTTCAGTAGCTTCCTGTAGGTCTCAGGACATCCTGCCAGTCTCCAGTTACTTAGGCAAGTGTTTAACTGAATATTACCCAACAGGACAGGGAGGGGCTATCTGCAAGGGGTCAATATCCACGGGGATGCGATAGACACGAATAATCCATTCCTCACACTCCATGGTGGACTTGCGCTACAGTGGCTGTCACCAGGTCTTACTCACAGACATTTGCCTGACTCTGAGAAATATAATTAAACAGAGAAATAATGTCATCACACATTGAGTGCTTGTAAATACATTCCTTCTTGTCTCACCTCCACTGTGGCAACCCAAAATAAATTTTAACTGTGTTCCACTTTAAGTCTGGTGGGTGCTTTTTGTGGGATGGAAGACAGACGAGGGAGTGGAGAGGAAAAAAATAACAATCACAGAGTGAATTTAAAGCCACCTCCTCTCCTCCTCTAATTATAACCAACCACACCCAGGGCTGCTTTCATCTGGTTCTCATCCAAAGCTGGCGATCATGTACATTAAGTCCCAAATGAGACCAGGACGTTAATATGTTTTCTCTGCTCGATTTTTATGCCAACTCTTATATTGACATACATAAAGTCAACAGAAGAGCTAAATATTTTTTAGGCAGAACTTTGCGTAAAATGTTTAGAGAACCACTGATATAGTCAAAAATGATGGTGTGAATATATTTGTATTGTAAGGTGGACAGCTACTGGCCATTTCTGACCCATTTCGTCACCACTGGGCTGCTGAGTCAGAATCAGCGGTGCATAATTGGAAAACTGGTATGACGACAGAGTCAGAGACAAAGATGCACACACACGCGTGCAAGCATGCAAGAAGAGCAGAGGCGGCATGTTCCGCTCCAGTGCACTGCATCTGTTCATTTCTAAATATAACCAGAAGAACCCATGCTCAACGCTCCCTCCGCTCTGTGTTATTATTTGAGCAGGCCGAAAGATGGAGAGAGAGAAAAAAAAAGCCACATCAGAGACAAAGAGGTCGACATGTTTCGTCACTTTAAGAAGGAAAAAGCTAAAGATGGCTGAGTGGAGGATCACTGAATGATTCCCATGTGGGAATTTACTGCTGTACAATAAAATATATTTACAGAACCAATACTACTGTGTCATTATATTGTATAATTTATTATTCCGACATTTTTACTTGGTCAAAAATACCCCACAACTTGAATGTGTTCATTGCATTTTCATTGGGCCAAGATGGGATGGATAGAAAACAGAAGTGGTCGTGTGAGGATGCCATCAGTTCTATCTGGCTGCCTCACCTAAATGTCATTGGCTGCCAGGGCATCACATCAAATCTCGCCCCAAGTCATGTTTGAGCACAGACAATGCGATGGACCTCATCTCTTCACAGTAAAACACAGACAGTGAGACTATGGTTGTGCATATATGCACGCAGGGCGAATGGAAATGCAGAAAACTGACGACAATGCAATGCTGATTCGAGTTAAGGTAGGTCATTTTAAACTAAAAAGAAAAACATTAACGCAGTTAATAAGCGGTCATGTCATCCCCATCGTCTCCGTGGGCTGCCGCAGGCAGAGCGAGCTTCGCTCACATTAATTTCTGAACGCAGCCTATAATTTGGGGCACTCTGAATAATCCCAACTGCACATTTGAAAAATGTTCTTTCAGTGAAGCAATGCGCTTGGAGCATATTTTCAAATGGACCCACGATGAGGGAACAGGGATTTTAGGGGTGACTAGCTCGAATGTTCTTGGCCTTGGTTTTTTGTTAAACAAACTTCCAACTGCGGAGTAGTGAGGACACACTACAGGAAATAGGCCTACTCTTGCTTACTTTAAGTGTGGCCCTTGGAAACAAGAGAAGAGGGAACACTGGATTCAGCTGGTCCCGTTATGAAACCATGATGATGTTCCAGTGCAATGACAGAGAGGCACTACAAAACACTACAGAAGAATAACCCGAGGTGGGTTATTATTACTGATGAGTCAATTCATTGATACACGAAGGATCTCATTAAATTGTGCTACCATGCCTAATTTTGTGGCCAGTGGTTATATAGTACTGTATATCTTTCTATATTGCCATACATGCAGGGTTGATGTCATATTCATGGGGGGAATGGGCATTCCCTCCTTTTTACATTGAGATGAGAAAGGTGACAACAGGATGGGAACTTTTTCAAAGCCCATTCAAGGTCCAAAAGCAGGAAGGATATGAATGTATTGCAAGGTAAATATACTTAAGACCTTGTGGATTAAAAAAAGCCTTTCCTGTTGGAAAAATGTTGGACAATGAAGCACAACATTGATTCTCAGATTTCCTGATGGACACTTATGATACGGTCACGCAAATTACATTTGCCTGTAGGGAATTTTGGCATTCCGGCTGACAAGTAACAATGATATCTTGTGGATTTGTAGTGATGTGGGTGTTGCCTAGAAGAAGAAATCGTACAAATACAGTATCACATGAGAGATAGCATCCTGCTACTGTGACTTTGGGGCGGGGTGCATACTCAAATAAAATGCTTTTATCATTTGACAGTTTTAAAAATACACCCCCCTTCCCTTTTCATTTTCTGCTCTGTGATGATTACTATGCTGTGTATGCAGTGGCGGTTCATTGCTGGAACACTTACAACAACTAACAATTAATCAGTGCACTATAATGAGACCAGATAACTATAAAATAGTAAAACACTCTTTTCTCTTCTGGGAGTTGAGTAAGATTTGTATCCCTGACAAAGGCGGCATTAAATAAATTAGGGTAAATATAAAAAGAGAATCTACAGGACAAATCAAGTTTTGAGAACCAAAGCAAAAATTTTGTCATGTTAGTCTGTCTAAATTGACTCCATGATCGACTCGCCGATAGTCAAAATTTACAGTCATTTAGAGCTGCAGTAAAGCTGGAAGACACACAGCCACTTATTTTATAGGCAGAGGCGTATGTCACATTGTGGTAGATTACATGCATGCGCACGATTGTGTCCGTGCGTGCGTGTGTGTGTGTGTGTGTGTGTGTGTGTGTGTGTGTGTGTGTGTGTGCATGTATGCCAGGGGCAAGACTTTGGCTTGGCAGATGCACGCTCTTATGACAAGAGAGTCTCCAAGCATCAACGGAAACAGAAATCTCAATCTAAGAGATAAGTGTGGCAACATTTAGGGACTGGACACCTTGATGTGACAAAACAGAAATGTCTTATGGGTATTATGCAAATGTTTTCCAGCTGCACACGCAGCTGTTTACATGCAACACATCAATCCCACTTGAATGTGCAAATGGGCTCTCCGGGCTCATTTTGCTAATTGTTCTTAAAAAAAAAAAATAAAAAAAAAACTTTCCACCTTCACTGTGACTAACACAAACCACCACTACCGTGCATTGTGTGAAGTATTCTTGACAGAAATGAGAATACCTGATGGAGGACAAAAAAAAAAAAAACAATGACAAAGACAAGACACATGGCACATGGGTCACATGAGATAAACTGTACTAGCAGTTTGAATATTATAAGTGTACTTACCTTATGAATTGCCAAGAACGACTAAAGTCGTCCATGATAAACAAAACGTTCAGTGCCAAGATCGTGTTATGTCGTTAGATACGTTTTTCTAATGGAAGGGGTTGATATGCATCTGATGTGCGTCTGATTTAAATTTTCAGCACTTGGGGAGAGGTAAAGAGGCAAACCGCTAGAAGAGGGTTGCAGTGCAGCATTTTCGATTGGAAAACTGCCTGTTTGCCAACTGTTTACAGTGGCGGCAGGGCAACTGCCATGGTGCCGGAGTAGAGTCGGACAATCTGAAGCATACATTCAAACGGGAAACATGCGCGTCTACTGTGTACCACAAAGTATGTTTTCATGATCGTTAGCACAAGTATGTGTGTGTCACAAATGAAAAGAGTACAATGATGATCTTGAACATATATCGATAATCAATGGGGTATACTCAGGGGTCACCAACCGTTTTGAGACTTAGAGCTACTTCTTCAACACCGTTTAATCTGCAGGACTACCAGTTTGATACCCCCTTCTGAAATAACTTGTTTTCAAATTACCTTCAATAATGTTATGATCTGTTATTATTCATAAATAGTGATATTAATTAATGTAAAGACAATGATCATGTTTATGGTTTCGCACAATAATTAGGAAACGGGTAAATATCTATATGCAACACTTTATTTCTATAAATTTCTGCCAATATTCACATTGTCAATTGATGACATCTACAACATGACTAGAAAATCAAAATGTCCCATCAGTGATAACCAATTTTTAGAATAGGCGCAGGGGCTACTCATGTGGTCCTCGGCGACTACACATTGGTGCCCCCCCCCCCCTCGACTTTCTAAGTAAAATGAAAAATAAGCCCTGGCATCTTTGCACTGTCCAGTTAACAAAGACAGACAGTTAAAACCGAGGATCCGTCCAGGGAGGAGATTTGGAAATCAGGATGTTTGTGGTCAGCAGCGTGAAGTCATTTTCAACACCTGTCCAAAGCTGTCCATCCTCTGGTGTGATGGTAGCCACTCTCGCCTTTGCGAGGGCTGAGATTTCTGAGCTTAAGCTGAAAACCTGTGCTGCTTCCGAACTTTTGGTTCCACCATGTGGTTGCTTTAAGGCGAGACAGTGTTGTGCATTGGTCAATTTAAGCCTATTTTATTACTTTATTGATATTACTTTCTAATTAATAATAAGAAGAAGAATACCAAGACACTAAATATGTGTTTTTATGGCTAGAATATTAATTATATGACAGTGCCCTCTTACTTCTTTGAAAATTCCTTATCTCTAAAAACACTTGTCATACCCCAAAAAAGGAATTTGAAATTAACGGGCAATTTCATATTTGCTTAGTATTTATGCTTAATAGCATAAGTAGACCTGAACAATTTGGGAAAATCTAATTGTGTTTTCACTCCGCTATAATGCAGTTTTGAATTGATACTTCACAGCTAATTTTGATCACCACAATATTAGATACATTAAGGGCTGGGTGATGAGGCCCACAAGTCACATCATGGTATAAACTGAATACCTTCATTGTACATTGTATGTTCGGTGCATCGATATACAGCTTTATCTTCATTATGCGTTTATAAAGCCATATTCCCTAATCACATGCTAATGTGCCGGAGTGTCGCCTACACTGGCGCATTGATGCAGCTTATCATCCCAAGGAAAGGTTCTCCTTTTTAATTCAATATAACTTACCGTATTTTGCGCACCAGAAGGCGCACCTTAAAGCATTCAATTTTCTCAAAACCGAAAAACATTATGAAATGAAGATAATACCAAAAGCATAGTTAACTACTGACTAAACAAAGGAAGAAGGAGACAAGCAAGACCTCTAAGGCTATTTAGTCCTTGTGGAGGTTTGTGTGCCTTTTTGTGAAATAAATTGTCTTCATAACTTTTGTCTTTCATTAATTGTTTTGTTATGCGATTTGTATTTATATGTTTTATGTCTAAGTTTACAGACTTCATTTGTTGCTAGGAACGCATGAGAGGCCAACAGCAAAGTAACGACAAAGGGGTTGATACGCTGCCTAGTTGGGTTTTATTGACTGACTGCTTAACAGTTGAACTTAATACTCATTAGCCAGCCAAATGTTCCCATTCACATGCTAACACTTCCGGGCGTCCGCTACCGCTCGGTCATGCTTAGGTAGCTTCCATGCGTGTGCTCTCTCAATGTAGATACGTCACACATACGGAGACGCGAGTGTCATCCAGACATTCATCTCTGACGACAATATGATATAAATATGTGGCAACATACTGATTCATTTCTGGTTCTCAAACGTGTGGGTTTGCTGTGTACCCAGTGTATTATTTTCTCTCTTGACACTTACAAAGTTACCCAGGATTTTTTTCTGTTAAGTGTACTGTAATACCTAAGCACTTAGTCTCTTTTTGGCGTTTTGTTACGATACATGTTTCATATTATTTTATCAGTTGGCATGGGTTCTCGGTGTTCTCCTGTTCTCCTGTTCATGCTTTGTGTGTCACTTGATAAGGCGACTCCTTGTCTTCCTCTAGTGATAATGAATACTTGGCAGAAGTATTCGTTGCCATGGAGGTGAGGATTAGTGATGATGTTTCGGCATGCTAGCTACCTTGGCGCAGCACATAGCCTGCGCGGAGCGTGTTAGTTTAGTGCCTAGCATTCCCCTCGTGGTTCCCCAGCAGGCAGGAAAGCAGGGAGGATGGGTGACTGTTTACTGTCGATGCACGTAGGGCTAGCAGCTCCTGCAGCTCTTTTGTTTGACATGCTTGATGCTATTTTCACACAGAGGCAAATATGACAGAAATCAACAATTTGCATAGTGAACCACATATACCGTATACAGTATCTACATAAATGTGTTAGAATTAACCAATTCAAAAACGACTGCCTGACTTGAAACACAAAATACTTCATTTTACACATGCAAAAGCAGAGCTGTCCCATAAGCCATTATACTTTATGGGTGTAGTGTTTTTCTGGCATTGAATCAATGTTACACTAAAATGCTGCGTTGTAACATCTGTAACATTACTTGATGCTTCCTCACACAAAAAGCATTCTTTCAGATTAGCGTAGCGAGGACATTAGCATCAGGATGTCAGATGATAGTACATAAAGCGTTTTATACACGAGTAAAGCGGGACTGGATCAGGTCAGCCTCTCAAGGGCTTATGAGCAACCTGAATCTCTGGAGATTGACACAGTATATGAGGAGTGGATAGGAGAGAGATCAGCAGAGAAATCCTCTAAGGATCATCTGCTAACCTTTCTCCTCAACTATTTTTGTCAAGAAATCGTCTAATGTGTGGCTGCACTTTATTTTATCAACAATAGTGTATCCGTAAATACTTCCCGTCAATAAGAAATTTCTTTGTGCACCAGCCTCTAAAATCCATCGTGACAGATGAACATTGAAAAATTTGAACACGATGCCTACACAATATTTTATTTACATCTGAAAGAAGGTGTAATTAGTGTCCATATAAATAACAGAACCAAAGAAATTGACTTTAAATCGAAGTCATGTGAAAAAAAATGCATGCAATGATTCGTAATCCTTTCCAGATGTGTGAAACTAGAAGTAGCACAGATTAAATGTCAATTTATCCCCACTATGCAGAGCACTCTTACACTGGTGATGCTTGATTGCGGGTGTGACTTAGTAGAAGCGCGTGTACGTGTGCGCCCGTGTGTGTCATTACACATTCAGAAAGAGATGAAGTGATGGTGCTTAACTGCATCGTTCTTCCTATTTGTTGAGTTCTATTAAATCGGATTAAGTCGCAAAACATCAAACTGTCAAGTCATTTGTTTTTAATTTGAGATTTATTAATAAGACACATCTTACTGTATAATTCATTTAACATCATGGAACCAATGGACTATCTGGACTCCATACAGGAAATTAGCATGTGCAAAGTCCATTTTAAAAAGAAATTCAAGAAGATTTCCATTTGTGGATGATGTAAATTTGGGGGGGGGGGTACTTTTAATAATATACTAGATGATCATAATAATTAGTTCAGTGAAACAACTTATACAGTGATTCTGTGGGTTCCATGCACACTGATGTCATATTTCTCGAGCAAATCCATCATAATCGCGTTGCACCACCTGCCCCGCAACTTCGACCTGCTTCGAGCGCTTCTAAAATTTAGTCTATGTAGCCACCAAATTGTCAGACACGCTGAGCGCGTGGAACAGTAAACGACCTCGGTTCACCAGAACACCCAGAAAGGTGCAGGGCAGTGTGCCAAATTCCGGACAGATGGATGAAAGATAACTGTTCATGTGTAAATACCATTTTTGTAGCAAAGAGAATATTGCAGAAATTCCTCTATGGCCACAGAAAAAGAGAAGGCAAAAAAGTGTCTTGGTTGATGATAAGGGGAAAAAATGGCTTTCCAATCGGGAGGAAGGGCAGCAGCTACAGATTCCATTGAATGTGAAGCATTCAACATCACTTTTAAGTCCATACTAAGACTGTCAGTTGAACATGATCAAGTCAGACAAATTATTCCTATTTAAAAAGTGAGTTACTTCCATTCTGAAAGACGAACATCACAGAACATCTATGTCTGTAATGCTCTCCCATCCTCACTGTGTGTCTGAGCTTCCCACAAGGCACCTATTTAGTCTAAATATACAATTCCCTAGTGGCCAAGCATAAAGCATAATGTGCATTGGTGAATGCTTGTCATCGACTAATACCTTCTAACCAGGCTGTAATCTGCACAAGCCGTTCGCCCAACTCAGAAGTTGAGCACTAGACACGTCCTAACAGGTTATCATTCAAATGTGTTTCTGTTGCCTGCATCAGGTGAGGAACTACTGTATTTAGGTTTTTCATAAATGCATCAATCCTTTCCAGCGTTGGTGAATATGACCAGACTGAATGCCAATATGTGAGGGATAAGCAGACATTTTATTTTATGACTGATTAAGCCAAGGGGGTCCATGATAACATTAGCAACAAGGAGGCCGGCGATGGAAGACAGTGAGAAGTGGCTTGATAGCAAGGTGACAAAAGAAAGACTGTACCTGGACCTGAACTCTTGGGCTCACCTCACAGGAATTGCCTGGCATCACCCTGCATCCCCCACTCAAAATCACCAGTGATTAAACTACCCCTGACTGTTAATTTGCTGTGGCGGTATCGCCAAAGAGCAGGCAACGATCTGGTCACTTTAAGGCAGTGGTTCTTAACCGTTTTAGAGGTACCGAACCCAACCAGTTCAGATGCACATTCACCGAACCCTTCATGAGTGGGAAAAAAATAAATAAATAAAATATACATATATACATATATATATATATATATTTTTTTCAAGATATTAAAAAAAACGCATTTATTCATATACATATATATATATACATATATATATATATTTTTTCAAGATATTAAAAAAACGCATTTATTAAAAACATAAAAAAGTCAATAAAATTTCAAGGGATAAGTATACTTTTTTTATTGTACGACGTACTATCACGACAATCGCACATTGACTACTAAGCGAACTAAATTTCCTACAGCACTGACTGGACAAGCAATGACGTGATCATCTGCAGCCAGCGATGGCCAGGAGGGCGTGTCATAACTAATTGACATGTTGAGTCGCTTGTGTCTTACCCTCCATGGCAGAGGCTTCGTCGAACCCCTGAGACCGTCGAACCCAGGTTAAGAACCACTGCTCTAAGGAAAAAATCAGAACTTAAAGACACTAACTCTACTCCTTTTCTGAAATATAAAAGAAAAGACGGAGCTGCAGTATGTTTAAGAGGTAGAGGCAATTTCAAGCTTGTAAACAGTGGCAGCCCTGAAGAGGTTCGCGTTGTGACTCTGCCACAGAGAAATTAGAAGTAGACAGTTTTGCAATGAAACAGCAAAGAACTGCACTCAAAGCTTTCCTTGATTGAAAGGGCATTAGCCACCAGCCAAGTTTTTCTCAAAGCTGCTTTCCTAAAAGTTTTCATCATCTCTACTTTAAATGACAATCGCTTTTATTCGTCGTGCATCCTCATCAGCCCTCTGGTCTGCCTGGCTGATTTACCGCACAGTGGCAGGCAGTGATCATATGTTTCACCAGTTAAGGACAAATGCTTATTTGTAACTGCCAAAACAGCTTAAATGTAATTGATTATTTATCCAACACACTTGAACTATATACTCGAGTGCATGTCAGATAACATTTATTGAGCCAAAAGGAGATTTGAACCTGAATTGTAAAACATCAAATTGCATCATCTCAATCTATTAGACCGACATCATGCTGTCAAAAGCATTTGGCCACATTTGGTGAAAAGTCTGGTAGCAGCAGATAATTAGCTCGTGTCTCTGTAGTAAGCTTGTGAACGCCGCTGTGACAGAATTTCTTGTACTGATCACTTATCATGTAGCCTGTGTGCCATGGCTACACGACAGCAACAAAAGGTCAATTAATGAATCCCAGAAGTCAAAGCAAACATGGTGAAGCAGCATATAGCTGTTACGCCGCACACGAATGGAATAAGATGCCAGCATAGGTGAAGCCAGGCCGAAGTTTTTTAAAAATTATTTATTAAATGCTTTTTTTTTCCAAAATCTTGGACTTATACGGTTTGTTCTTGTACTCAGTTTGGTAAGCTACTTTTGATTTCGTTACCTTTGCTTTTAAATGTCTTTGACTCTTTTGTTTGCCAATGTTGTCAAATGTTGAACTTTTCATAATGCGAGGCACATTGAATTATCCCGTGTATGAAATGTGCTCTATAAAATAAAGCTGCCTCGCCTCGCCTTGCCCATATTGTCTTCCCGTTCCACTTCATTTTCCTGTAGTTGGCAGGTATTCTTAACATGTTTGGCCAACACATTTTTTGAAGCCAATGACACCAACTCCAATTTTTTAACATTCATCTTAAACTACAATCTTCAGCACACCACACCAATATCATCTGATAACAAGCAGAGTGTGTCAGATGAACCTTTGAACTCTTCGCTGGATTCCGCCAATGATAAAAGATCACACTAGTCGGTTAAAGTCCAAAATCTCTGAAGGTACCAGAAAACCATAAACCTATTCATCACTCGCTTGAGTATGTGTAAACAACACACGTTCTGTAGACGGTGGGATTAAAAAGAAAACTCAAACAAAGTTGAACAAAAGTAGAGCTGTCATTCCCGTGTGACAATAAACATTTGGCATCCCATTGATTCCTTCTCAATGTCAAGTACTGTTTGCAGAGAGATAAGCTAAGTCCAGAGTAGCGAGTGCAATATTTCCAGCCTACCCTGCCCCAGCACTCAATTCAGGTGCTTTTCTTCCTGCATTCCTCTGCAGGAGCACACCTGCAGGGCTCGCTCCTTCCAATCATTTTGTCTCCTGTTGGCAAGAATGATGAAGCCCATGTAATATGACCCACAAACCTGTGAAGTGAAAAAGGGACAGATAGCCCCGCAGCCCCTCATCAGGCCTGGGATATCACGGATCATGGAACACAATGGGTTCCAGTGCACAATTAGGCACAATGGAAGAGTTGTACGGCTGCAAACAAGACTAATTAGAGACCAGAACAGTGTGCTGATTCATGTCGGACACTAATGACGAAAACAACAAGGAGGGATCAGGAAATGCTATAAATCTGCAGTTTCAGGCATCTTTCAAAATGAAAGCAAACTGTAGCCCATCTTTGCTCGTCAAAAGTATGACCATCTCTGTTTCAAAATCAGCTCTTTGGCAAAAGCAAAGCAGATGTGTTGCTGAGCCCTCTTTCCAGGGGCCAGGACTTTTAGTGTCGCTCAAGCGTTCACTAATGGACGTACAGTACAGTCGAAACTAACCTGAAACTCTTATGTAACCTTGTTAATGATTTCCTCGGAGGGACTGCAAGCTTTATCAGATGGGCGAGCATGTCGAGCGAGGGTATTGGGTGGGAACCAGGATGACAGGCTGGCAATGCATGCACAAATGCATCCAAATTTCAGTAACCATTGAGGCATCACGGAATGTCCGCATTTGGTTGAGTTGTAACAAAAAAGACACAACTGACAAGAGACCGAGTAAACAAAAGCTGGAGTTAGCATCTGCATTGCTGTCTCTGAGACAGATGCGGCTTCAGCAGACCGTGGGCAATGGATCATCCGGCACATGAAGAGCCACGCAAATAAGGACAGCTGCCCAGAAGAGGGGCCTGGCCAAAGCAAACATTACAGCGCCGTGCACTTCCCATCAACACTAATTGACAGAACAAAGAACAGCAACATCCCGCACTGCCGACTGGAGACAAAAATAACATCCTATTGTTACAAGTTTGGTTGACTCACACATCTCATGTGTTTTGGGAGTTGAGCTAAGGCTCTCAAGATGCCCTTTTGGCTTTCTGTGTGACCCTGTGTGTTTGACAAACAAGCGCAGAGGGGGCTGTCAGTGTCACTTCATGTCAAGCTCGCGGGACTTCTGAGGTGCTGTGGAATGACGATCAGACCCAGAAATCCTTACTAGATGGATGGACGGATAGATAGATAGATAGATAGATAGATAGATAGATAGATAGATAGATAGATAGATAGATAGATAGATAGATCGTGTTCAACTGCTATGATTTTGTGATATAAAATAATGAAACAAGATACATCTTTTTTTTCTTTATTTCCACCATTATGTGACATATAACCTATACAACTCATTTGAAATGTTTTAATCCTTTAGAAATGCAATAACATGGTTGCACACCCTCTCTTGGGTGTGCACTTTCAAAAACTTGTTAAATGGGACTCGGCACATAGTTGCCAGCATTTCAAGTGTCTCTGATTAGCCCCAAATACAGTTCAGCTGTTCGGAAGTATTTTTCTGACATTTTTTTTTTTTTTTTTTTTGCTCACAGTAACTGCTATTTGGGACTTTTCATGATTCCATCCACCACGCCTTTGGCTCTGGTTCCAAGTAAAGAAAAAAACAGCTCCAACATATAATCTTACTACCACTTGATTCTCTGATGGTGTTCTTTTGATGATGAGCAGTTTCTGTGTTTGCGCCAAATCTGTTGGCGTTGCAGCACAGACGCTCAACCATAGTTTCATTGGACCATTAAACTTTTTCCCACATTGTTTGTGGGATAGATAGATAGATAGCTAGATAGATAGATAGATAGATAGATAGATAGAGTGCTGTGAAAAAGTATTTGACCCCTTCCTGATTTCTTTTATCACCCACAAAGATTTCCATGCATCAAACCAATTTTAATATCACACAGAGACTACCCAAGGAAATACAAAATGCAGTTTCTAAATGATGATTTCGTTTACCAAGAGGCTCGAGGTGAAAAAGTAACTTCCCCCCCGTTGTTAAAACACAAAGTAATTGTGACAATGACAGTGTTGGAAAAGCTGAGTTCAATTTCAGAGGCAACACCCTAGCACCACATTTGTTCAATCAAGAAATCACATAAATAGAATCTGTCATACAAAGTGAAGTAGGCTACAAGAGGCTCAAGAGACAAACGCACGCCACGATCCAAAGAAATTCAAGAAGGAAAAGAAAAGTTATTGAAATCTATCAGTCTGACCAGCCATTTCCAAAACTCGGGGGCTCCAGTGAACCACTGTCAAAGCCATTATCCACAAATGTAGAAAACTGGGAACTGTGGCAAACATTCCCAGGAGTGATCAACCAGCCAAAATTCTTCCATGACTGCGACAACGACTCATCCAAGAGGTTGCAAAAGAAACTAAAACAACAACCAAAGAACTCCAGATTTCGCTGACCTCAGTTCAGGTCAGTGTTCACGACTCTACCCTAAGAAAGACACTGGCCAAAAATGGCATCCATGGGAGAGTTCCCGGGTAAAACCTACTGCTGTCCAAAAAGAACACAAAGGGTCAAAACACATTTGCCAAAAGACACCTTGTTCATCCTCAGGACTTTAGGAAAACTATTCTGTGGACTGATGAGTCAAAATTTGAACTTTTTGGAAGATCTGCGGGCCTTTAAATCTGGTGTAGAAATGACACAGCATTTGATTAAAAAGAACATGATGCCTACAGTGAGGCGTGGTCGTGGCAGTGCGATGGTCTTGGGCTGCTTTTCCACCTCAGGACCAAGACAACTTGCTGTGATTGATGCGATAATGAATTCTGCTGACTAAAAGTAAATCCTGAAGCACAACATTCAACCATCAGTTTATACCCTCAAATGCAAGCCCCCTGAAATTATTCAGTAGGACAACAATCAGACACACACCAGCAAGTCCACCTTTGAATGGGGCCCCCCCCCAAAAAAATGAAGGTTTTTGAGTGGCAAAGTTGGGTGGGACTTGAATCCAATTGAGATACTGTGCTGTGACCTTAAATGTGCAGTTCATGCTAGAAAACCCTCCAATATGGTAGAATAGAAGCAATTCTGCGAAGAAGAGCGGTCCTAAATTCCTCCACAGCGATGTGAGCGACTCATCAACAATTATCGCAAACGCTTGATTTTAGTTATTGCTGCTAAGGGTGGCAGAACCCATTAGGTTCATGGGGCAATTACTTTTCACATAGGGACAGGTTGGTTGGGATTTTTTTGTGCCTTAATAAATTAAATTGCCATTTATGAGCTGCATTTTGTCTTTCCTTGGGTTGTCTCCATGTGATATTAAAATTGGTTTGATGAAGTGAAACCTTTAAATCAGATAGATAGATAGATAGATAGATAGATAGATAGTTTATTCATACACAAGCGAAATTCGTTTGACTTGGTGCCACTGTCTTACCTTGACGCACAGTCTTCAAAATGATGGGACCTTTTGTGCAGGTGATGACGGTTAAAATGTCATACAGGGGTAATCCTGACACAGGCAGCCCCTCAACCTCCAGTATGAGTTCCCCCTCGTTGAGTTTCCCGCCCTGGTAAAGGACCGCATCCTCTCGGACATGTCCAATGTAGGCAAACTGTCCATATTCAGCCCCACCTCGCAGCTCCACGTTTAGCTCGCCGCACGCGTCCCGCACAATTACGCACTCGCTGACTTTGGTGATCCAGTGGTTCTTCTTTTGGATGACTTTTGACATGGTGACTCGGATCCAAGTTAAATTCCGTGGTGCCGCCAAGAGAGCTACAAGCTTGTTGATGCATAGCCCAGAGGTAAATCCGTCCCTTAGAAAAGTTCAGAATGTTGGTGAGTCAGTCCAAGTTGGACCATTTTCACGCGCGTCCCGAGCCAAGACACGCATGATGCCTTCCCGACGATTTAAGCCTATTTGTTGGTTCCTCTGTTGTTGTTGTTGTTTCCGCTTCTTGAACAACAAACACGCTCTGATTCCCCGCAGCGGCATCTAATCCGCTCCCTGATTGTCTTTGCTCTTCTTGCATCCTCCACTTTGACTCTTTCTCCATCCACTGCCTACTCGTTGATTGGCTTTTGAAAACTTGCATAAAAAGAGTGTCTCTCAGCGGGACAGCCGGTAAAAAATTGGCCCGGCGGCGCCTTTAAGCAGGTAGCACAAATTCATCTCATCTGCTAGTGCGCTAAACGTGCAGGATGAGTGGACACAGCGGCGCATGTTTCCGCCTACCATGGCTGTCAACGCTCCTCCCACCAACTTCCAAACGGATTACACGAATGACAATGAACGCCCATAAGAGCTTTTACCGGTACTTTTTATTCATAAATAATGGAGCTGTAGGATAGTATGTAGGCTGATTGAGAGTGGAGGTTTTTGATGGGTGTCACATGAGGTGAATTGTTGTTTACAGACGGAAAAGTAATCACGCGCTCAGAACAGAAACCACGAACAACGTATGAGCCTTTAAATCATATGTGTCAAACCCAAGGCCCGGGGACCAGATCTGGCCCGCCACATATTTTATGTGGGCCGAGAAAGCAAATCAAACATGTTAACTTCGAAGATGCTTGCTAAAATCTCGACCAAAATGTAAAAGTCTCATATGTAATGTAATGAATATGAGAACTATTGCAAGCATTTTCTTGTTACCAAAAACCTCTTTACAGTAACTGAAACAATAGTTGAAGAAACCGTTATTCTTGACTGATGGTTTCAGTGATAACGGCCCTCCAAGGGAAAATGGCCCACGAAAAAATGAGTTTGACACCCCTGCTTAAATATTCAAACTGATTTTAATCCCTCAAATGGAACTGAATTATTATTATTATTATTATTATTATTATTATTATTATAAGTATTTTTTTGTTTGTTTTCCTATAGCACAGCATTAATGTTCAACCTGCATAATGTAACAGTGGCTAACAATAATATCAAATATGCTTTTTTTTGTTATCAAACTTCTCACATTTGAAGAACACTTAAACTTACTATATTACTGTAGTTTAATGTTGTCATGATTTTGGTACTTGGCGGGCTAGGGATTTTTCTAGGTGGTACTTTTTATAAAAAAAAAAAACAACGTTTGAGAACCACTGGTATAGAGTAGACTCTACAGTCAGATACTCAGACTACTAAATGTAAATGGACATCTTACATTGCTAATGTAAGATGTCGATGTAGATGAGTCAACATTTGTGCACATTATCAATGCATATTATGCACATTAATATCACATTTGAGTCACTCAATACACGGTGTGTGTGTGTGTGTGTTTGTGTGTGTGTGTGTGTGTGTGTGTGTGTGTGTGTGTGTGTGTGTGTGTGTATGAGAAATTACTGAAGATGTGCAGTAATAAGTCTGAAAAAAGTAAAGGCAATTTAAAAATAAAATATTGTCTTGTGTGACTGATGGTGATCCCAAGGTACATTTGTAGAAGCACGCTCGCAGTGGTGTCAGGTGAGAAACACAATGGCCCTGCAGGAAGTTCCTGGATGTTTCAGTTGAAGTTGAGAAACGGGGCCTCTAACACTGTTATGAGGGCAGTGGCCTGAATAGGTATGCACAGTATGAAAGGCAGCTTTCCATTCCATTTCATCTCAATGTTAAGTGCTCAGAGAGTTCATGGCTCATGGCTCATGAGCTGTGCCACTTGTACCTTTATTGTACGTCATGCGAATGATCGCCATACTTTTCCATGGCTATCGTGACCGCAACATATGTGATGATGTGCTCTATTTTATTTCATGTTGGCTCCTCTTCACCAGTCATGTCCCTGAACATTCTCAGTGGGGTCACGGCCTAGCTATGTTTTCCTCACTGTGTTGTTCATCCTGCCCATTGATCCAACTGTCAACTGAAAAACAACAGTTTACATGCACAAGTGCTTGATTACTTGTCCTTATTCTGAGTTTGACATGCAGTATAAGCCATGCTTGAAGAGTCAAGTAGCGGTAACTACAAAGTAAATATAGATATGCGAAAGCCTTAGCTTAAAAAAAAAAAAAAAAAAAAAAAAACCTATTATGATAAAGTGAAGCTGGGATGTGAGAATCATAAATCTTTGCCGAATCCGAAACCAATAAGTGCAAGGACAAATATTATATAATATTCATTTCTTCAATCTTATGAAATAAAGAGTTGTCAGTGGCTGCCATTTAAGTCAATTCAGTCCAATTAGTTGTGGCTTTGGTCTTATTTGTGCTTACAAACCCAACTCGATAGAAAAGATGACAACATTCATTTGGTTCAATGGGCCATTTGATCAAGCCGATAACAACCAGCCGATGCAGTTTCACTTTTTGACATGGGAGAGCTTGCATCATATACGGTGTATGGGCCAGTTATAATCCTGGGGGTTATGACACATCCGTTGAAGAGAGCTGTCTAAAAAGACAGAAAAGAAAGAAGATTTAAAAATAGGAGTACATTTACAATGTTGAGGTCACATTACCCAAAGTAACAATCTGCCTTCGGCACTGTGTAACCAAGACTGTTTGTTTTGTAAAAGGCAATAATCTGGCGACCAAACCAAGAGTCAACAATCAATCGAGAAGAGTCAAATATTAACCAGCAAGTTAAATGTCGTATCAATTCGTCATGGTGACCAGAGAATAAAAAGAAAGGATGCAGCTTTAAACAATCAAACGAGAGCCTACTGTTGTGCCTCTAAGTGTTTTCTATTGGACGCTATTCCGTATATGATCCATTTTCCTTTGCCAGGTTATCTGAGTGTTTGGATTCAAATGCACATTCTTCCTTTACAATTCCTCACATAGCCTTAGGATATTGTAAGTCACGAAACACAATGAATTAGACGACAGTGACAATGTAACACTAGACCAGGTTTCATTTGGGGGAGTTTTGGACTCTGTACGAAAGGTATTGATTGATTCACGATTGTGGTGATTTAATACTTTACTGCATCATAATAAGCTTTGTTCCGACTGTTTTTTAAAACTCTGTCATTATGATACCCCACTGAAAACGACAAACACAACAACTGACATAATGAAACAATTAATACGTCAGTCAAAAAGAAACATTGCAATGGCAACATTTTTCATACAGTCTGTGTATTGGCCCTGGGACTGTGCCAGTGGGCATAATGTTGTGGCTGTTGAACAATTTGGTTATTTTTACTCAGAGTTAATAACAGCTCCTCAAAAGGTTAGGCCAGTGACGTCAACGCAAACATTACAATTAATCTTTTATCCTGTTGCGCTCTCATGTGGTTACATTGTAGAATGCAGCAGACTAGACTATGTTAATTGGTATGTTGGATGGATGGATGCAAGGGGCCCAGGTAGCCCCCAAGGACCACATGAGTAGCCTGGGGGACTGTTCTAAAAATA
This sequence comes from Hippocampus comes, assembly GCF_001891065.2. Lineage (NCBI taxonomy): Eukaryota > Metazoa > Chordata > Actinopteri > Syngnathiformes > Syngnathidae > Hippocampus > Hippocampus comes. Next base: position 1,287,227 of record NW_017805983.1, on the reverse strand, counting down.
GGTTAGCAGTGATGGGACATTGTGATTTCCTAGTAATGTGGTATCAGTGAGTATTCGAAAATGGAAACCATGGCAGAGACTAGACAATAATTAAAATATTGCACATCGATATTTATCTGTTTCCTAATTTATTTTATAAAAGATTAGCCTGATCAGTGTCTTCACGTAAATAAATATCGTTGAGCATCCAAACTGACCTATTCAAGCCATAGCTAGTTGATTAAGTACAGCATCATTGATGAATATGTAGCAGAAAATCAGAAAAGTTCAGGTTTATTTTTCAAGAATTTTGAAGCTAAAATGTCCTCAAATTCTGGAATGACCCAAAAGGTAATTTGAGCAAAGTTCATTCAGAAGTGTGTGCGTCAAATTGGTATCCCCTCGTATTAGTCAGTGGTCAATTAGCTCTGAGTTTAAAATGACTAAAACACAGTGAAAACAAAAGCAGAAAAAAAATTAACGCATTTCAAAGTTCTTTCAATGAGCTTAATCGTAAGCATGAGACACAGCCACACAAGCGTCCGTACACGCACACGCACACGTCCATTTGCTGGATGGCGCTCTCTTTTTAAATTCAATGCTGCACCCTGTTGGCCAAACGCGATGCAGCATTAGGCTTCATTATCATTTCAGACATCTATTTCTAGTCTAAAATATGGAAGAATGAGAGGTCTGTGGCCAACCACAAGATAACTGCCACATCAAGAGATTTCATAGTTTCTTCGTCTTGCTAGCTGGGATGGAACATTTTGACGGGGGATGAATCACGTTTGTTTGTTTGGGAAAGATAATTCCTTTCAGTCCCATTTTCCTGAAAACAGCTCTGCTTCTCTTCACTCTTATCATGACGTCTAGCGAAAAGAAAATATACCTCGGATGCAGTACCGTATTTCGTGTTTTTGACATGATTTTCTTTGGCAGCTACCTGTTTGAGCTTTGCACTGTGCCATGTATTTCAACACCTTTTCCCTCCAATCTGAAACGCAAATCTGTTTTCTCTGAGGTCAAAAAAAGACCAGTGTCCTCCGTGAAAACATGAAAACCTCTGGCCTCCTGAGTTTCCACTTGAAGCAAACGGCTCCAAGATAACATACAGTATGTTGCTCTTCAAAAAATACACGAGACAAACACTTTATCTTCCCGGAGTTGTACTTTTTTCCCATGCATGGCCACCAATCAAATTGCCGCACAAGGGGTATAAGGCCAGACAGGAATGACGTTAAGGTCTCCCTCGGCAATGTGGGAAATTTCAAGCTAGTATCTATTTAGCTTCTGGGTCAAAAGTCAGATGTCAAATGTGAGCTTGTGCGCAATGGCAGGATATATATGGAGAGCTCACGTTCACGCTAAATAAGCCATGGTTTCTGTCATGCTAGATAAAACAATTTTGCATAAACCCCTTGACAGCTTTAGTTCTCAGCCACATAATTGAGTTCCAGGAAGTGCACAGAGCTCTTTTTCTTGCCGTTTATTTTTGATGGACCGTTAAGTGATCACGGATTAGCTTGTAGCAGGTCCTAAACACATGCGCTAAAAGCTGGTGGAGTGAGAACCCGCAGTCCACCAAAAAGAATATTTGGCATGCACTCAGTTGATGATTCTTGTTGATTCTAGTGATGTGAGTTGACTGACACACACAAAATAATAATAGAAAAAAAAACATCAAATTGTGATTGTGTGAAACTGTATGTTCACTAGTTTGCGTTGAAATAAAAAGTAGTGGTGTTATTTGATTTTTTTTTTAAGTACTAAAAAGGTAGACGCTTTTTGATTTGTCAAGCCCATTTTAAATCGAATGCAAATATTTGTTTCAATAAGCAATGTTTTTCACTTCAAATGTATTTTGACTGACAAGTTGGGCCCACACATTTACCAGAACTTAGACAAACAATTCTATTGAAAAGCAAACAATCAATTTCCATTAGAGTATTACGTACACAAACATAAGAATACAATTTTCCACCAAGTGCAATGATAGGGAGAGAATGAGAAGCAGATTTTTGAATGGACTCCAGCACATATGCTGTATGTTAAATTTGGACAAGTTCAATCTTATAAGGCACTTGCAATGTCTTGAAACTCATGTATGCTGTTTTAAATCTTGCCACATTCCAGAATAGTGTAAACCGTCAAATATGTACTACTAGGCCAAAACCAAATAAACCAACAGTTGAATAAAACATGTATCTTCTGTTTTATTGTGAGAGAGTAAACGTGCTGTGAGTGCATGTTGCAAAACAATAAAGTTTGTGCCTAGGCAAAAACAATGTGCCACGAATTAGAGAACAGAGAAAAGTTTCATGTTCTCCGGAGTGCACAAATAGATGTCTTTTTTTCAACATGTTTAATTTTCTATGATTAATTATTATTTATCAAGAAAGTTCCAGCCCTGATTAAAAAAAAAAAAAACACAAGTTAAAATAGAGGTTGTAATCGCATCCTGTATTTATAATTGTTGCTGGCCATAAAACAAAATCCTAGATTTTGTGAAAAAAAAAAAAAAAAAAAAAAGTTACTTGTCAATCTTACCGCCCCGTTCTTGTGCGTCATGTTGCCACGTTATCTTCTCCTGGAACGTTTGCCCACAGTGACCTTATGTTCTTGGAGGCTAACCTCTGACCTCTACCGTGGCGAACCCTCCCGTATCTGCTGACTTGACTGGGTGGTCAGTACAGTACCAGCACATGATCGCAGGCTGACAGGCCAGATACTGTGGGAATCCTCCCAGGGGTAAAAACCGCTGAGAGCGAGCCTGCAATGAAGAGGCGTTAGCCGCGTTGGGTCTGTATCTCGCAGCAAGACGCACACTCTCAACAAGTCCGACATGGCCAAAATCATCACAACACACTCACCATGCACCAAGTTCACTTGGCAAACATTTCGATCAAGACCTTGTAGTGAATACACAGATGTTCATTGTCCATCGTCTTCCGTTCTAGGGAAAATGTACACTTCAAAAAGAAATTGCATTAAATGGGGAGTAACTTGGAAGTGAAGTGAATCCATTAAAAGCTTGATGGCCATTCAAATGGTAGCAATCTTGCGCAGCTGCAAAAATCAGCCACATGTGAACCCCCTGCTTTCTGTCATAAATGGGATCCATGAGGTCAAAGTGCAGACATCTCACTGGGACCTGTTTATCACAGGAGGGGATGGGTCACCGATGGGGAAGTGCCAGGAGTGGAGGGGGGGCAGTGGAAGCGCAGCTCTTTTTTCAAGAGGTCACCTCTAAGGAAGGCTCCCATGCAGAATCACTGCCGCCTGTCGGTGAAGAGGACAGCGGTGATGGTATAAAATTGTTGGGATGCCCACACCGCTCAGCCAGAGCCTCAGCGTCCACGATTGTGGGACTCATCATTCATAGAAAAAAGGGATCCAATCGTATTGATCCATCTTCCATCAGTGGCCTGAGACATTTTTTCTTCCTGTCTGCTAGAAGCCACCATGGCAGTGTTGGCGGCCTATTGGGCATGCTTGGTTGCCCTGTCAATGACAATGAGTGCAGGCCATACTTTGAGAAGGTAAGAGGCTTCTGTTTTACACCTGCAAGGATGGTCAGCTGACAGAATTTTTCATCAATGCTACTCGGGGGGCCTCATAGGACCACACATTTCCTCACCGGATGCATGACAAAAATGCTATTTCAAATACTGTATGGTGAAAATATGTGCGAACGTGTAAAATATGTGTTCTTAATACTGTACATTTCATTTTCCCCATACATTTTACAATGCATGGATAAAGCCCAACAATGAAAGGTTTGAAGTAAACACCGCAATAACCACATACTGCAATTTTTTTTTTCCAGTGCAAAGGGTGTCTCTAGTTTGAAAATTAAAATTCAAGGACAGCACAAAAGTGCTCAACAACAAGTGCGAGAACTCATTTTGCCCATTTTTTTCCCACAAAAATCAATTCACTCAAAATTGTAGTATAATTTAGGTACTATGCTTGTCCTGCATATCATACCAATTCAGCAAAAAAAAAAAATATTCGGCCTACTCACATTGTAATGTAGGGCAGTGTAAGACCCAGTGGAAGTGCAACTAAGATATGTCTCCCTACTAATGGTAACAATTTAAAATTCCAGTCGACCCCTGCATATTAACAGTTTAGCACCCACAGAGTTGCATATTTACCAATTTTTCTCCCCCCACGCCCCAATATGGTTTCATATTTTGAATTGAGCCCGTTTTTTTCCCGTGATTTTATCCCCCATATCCCAGACAGAATGTTTATCAGCATTTTAAGGAGAATTTTGGGGCGGTTGGAAAAGCAAAGTGTCAAAATATTCTTATTTTTACTTAATTAAGGGGCCATTCAGAGCATGTTCACATGCGGCCTGTGGTCCACCATTGCCTATCCCTGAGCTGGTGGAATTCCAACTACTAAATAGATGAAGTGGTTTTAACAGTGCCCTGTAATTAATTGATGTTCAGTCCAGCATATATTCTGCAAGGTTCCACAAAATTACAACAGCATAGGTGGGATATTGCCATCCCTGTGTGTGCTTTTACACAGTGAGCTGGCAATGTGTCATTCACCCCAAAAGATAAAGGGGCTTCAGCAGTCTATTCGGCACTCTTGGTTCTATATAGCACATTTGCACACTCTGTATAGCACGTATGATTCTACTGGATAGCACGATGGAATTCCTTAGATCATATATTGGGATTTATATCCAAGAACCATTTGGTACTCATTTAGTGCTATGGAGTACCACTCAGAATGGGGTCCCCTCCAAGGCTATGCATAGAAGTCACCAAATCACATTTGGGTACTACATGGAGCCTTTATTTACTGATTTATTTTTAGAATGTCTGCACAGATGTGATTTGTAAAATACTGAGTGACGGCAATATATCGTATCGCTGACCTGGAGAGGAAAAAAAAGCCAGATGTGAAACGCTGACAGCCAGCCATTCAGCATTCAGCACCAACAAAAGTTGTCTGACACTACATCCAAAGGAACAATATTGGTTGTGCCATTTATCAGTCTTCCCCTTCCATTCCATTGCCTTTTAAAGTGAACAGAATTCTGTTTAAAAAAAAAAAAAAGGCATCTTTTAAAAAGGGCGACAGATTGCAATCTTATCCAGGACCTCGGAGAAATCACGACAAGGAAAACTGTGAGGACTGACCGCACCAGACAGCTCAAAAGACGGGGAAAAAAAAGCATTTTTCTTTGCAACTTTTGCTTTCAGTTTTGGATTTTTAACTTTTCTTTTTGTTTCTGGCTAGGAACCAAACGGTTCAGTCGTCTACATTTTATTCGTGGCTAGAAGCTGGAATAATGTCCATCAATATGGCATGTCAAATATAGCATGTACATGACCTCAACAATATTCTTTTTGCGTTCTTTCAGCAAGCATGTGCACCAGCGATTGCTGTCTGTTTTTCTTCTGGCTCACGAGGAGTGGTTTTCCCGCTTGTCTACTCTGCTTCCAGAATAAGCTTGAAGAAGATGCCGTCTATCAGGGAAACACTGCAGGATATGGGCGTCTCAGTGGATCAGGTGTTGACTGAGCTAGCACAGATGAGCGTGGAAGACTTCAGCAACGGAACTGCTCCCACTCCCCTGACCAACTATTTGGATGTGAGACAAATTGGTCCACGCAGTGTTAAGGAATTCAGATCGCGGGTTCTTTGTCGAACATTAAACTGTCAAGCTTAAGCAAGTAACCCGGCAATTTGGAAATATTCCCGTTGTCAGCACGTGGGAATTTGCAGTATGAATATCACATTTTCTTTCACTCCAACAGACACAGTACTATGGAGAAATCAGCATCGGCTCTCCAGCTCAGATGTTCAACGTCGTATTTGACACAGGCTCAGCCAACCTGTGGGTTCCCTCGCAAAGCTGCTCCCCTTTCTCCACAGCCTGCTGTAAGGATCACACACATGCAGCAGGAGAACTGTTTGTTTTGCATGTACGTGCGCAGGCTTCCCGCAACTTGATTTGACTCAAATGAACTGTGAACTTGTAGTTACTCACAACAGGTATGACGCCTCCATGTCTCGTACCTACATGGAAAATGGAACAGGATTTTCCATCCAGTACGCGTCAGGGAACGTCAGGGGATTCCTCAGTGAGGATGTGGTCGTGGTGAGTACAATCCATAACACGCGCTTGTGCGTCTACATGCTGTGAAGAAAAAAAAGCATACATATTGATGAGGTTTTGGAAAAAAACTATTTCATGAAGACTTCTTGAAAGAAAGTATATATCTCAGGAAGTTCCTGTAAATTGCCAGTAATTAACGTTCACCATGAGGAGACATTTTTCTTTATTTGGCATTTGCTCTTAAACAAGCTCCCCGCCCACCCTACCCATCCCCCCCCAAAAAAATCACTTTTGTCAAATAACCGTCATCCTGACTTGGGAGTAGTACATGATAAATATAATACTGTATAAGCAAAAAATAAAAATAAAAATCGGCTCCTTCACCCCATCTTCTGCCTGTAATTTGATACAGAGCGCACCTCTGATATTCACAAGGGTGAAGGACCAGGCCGGCCTGCAAATAGCAAAAATGGGGAGGGGTGGGGGGACAAAAACTTTTTTGTTAATCTATCAATCCATCCATTCATTTTCTAATCCATTTATCCTCACAAGGGTCACGGGTGTGATGGAGCCTATCCCAGCTGCCTTCGAGCAGTAGGCGGGGGACACCCTGAACCGGTTGCCAGCCAATCGCAGGGCACACAGAGACGAACAACCATTCATGTTCACAGTCACACTTAGGTATAATTGAGAGTGTTCAATCAGCCTGCCATGGATGTATTTGGCATGTGGGAAGAAACCAGCATACCTGGAGCAATAACCCATGCAGGCACTGGGAGAACATACAAACAAACTCCTCACAGGAAGGTCAGAGCAGGGATCGAACCCTGCACCTCTGCACTCTGAGGCGGACGTGCGAACCAGTTGCCCACTGTGCCGCCATATTTACAAACATTGAAAAAAAAACAGCAAATATTCTAATTTGTGGTCGCCAAACCACAAATATGCAACGGTCCGCCATACAACAAACTGCCCGAGGAAAGACAACCAAGCAAACAAAAAAGACAAGGTGTCTATCATTTGTCATGCACTTGCCATGTTTTGTCCCATGCACCAGAGTGACGAATTTATCATGATGCAGAATCTGTTTGTACCTATGTATTATTTTTGATTATGTTATTACTGTATGTTTTTTTACAAAGGACAATATTTGAAGGCATCTTCATTCATGGCAGGGAGTAAAATAATTTGAGAACACAAAGCGTTAAACCACAGGTGTCAAAGTCAAGGCCCGGGGGCCAGATCTGGCCCGCCACATGATTGTATGTGGCCCGCGAAAGCAAATCAAGCATGTCAAGTTCCATGATGCTTGCTAAGGTCTGAACCAAAATTTCAAATTGTCATATGTAATCCACAATAACAGTCATTATTCTTGATTTCTCATTGTAAAACTAGTTATTCATCAATGTGTTTTGCGCTGTGCATGTAATATGTGGAGGGGATTAAACATTTATACGGTTTCCCAAAATTCATAACGGCCCTCCAAGGGAAACCATAACTACAATGTGGCCCGCGGCAAAAATGAGTTTGACACCCTTGCGTTAGACAGTTATGGGGTGAAAGTGACAGGAACCGTTTGTGAATTGCCACGTTATTCATGAGAGGTGTTGTCTTAAGAGCAGAAAGAGATTGGAGGAATGACTTTCACCTCATTCTATTCCTTCAAGGTGGGTGGAATCCCGGTGGTTCAGGTTTTTGCAGAGGCAACCTCCCTGTCTGCCATGCCCTTCATCTTTGCAAAGTTCGACGGCGTCCTGGGGATGGGCTACCCGAATGCAGCCATCGACGGTATCACTCCAGTGTTTGACCGCATCATGTCGCAGCATGTCCTCAAGGAGGAAGTGTTCTCTGTTTACTACAGCAGGTATGCTGAGGTCAGGGGACCCCCACTCACTTCCAGTGTGTTTCGGGGGAAACAAACAAAGATACATTCTGAATGAATTCGGCAAGGCAAAGCGGCTTTGTTTATATATCGCATTGCATACACAAAGTTAACTCAACGTGCTTCACACAATTAAAGCATTCAACAAAGAAGAGTTAAAGGCTTTTGAAAGCAAACTAAAGAAATAAAAGTAGCTTTGTAAAAAAAGAGTACATTATGGCGTAGCAATGAACTTAAAATATCAGCAGCATGCATCTTCATGTTTGAATGAAGCAAAGAGGCTGCAGTAACAACAAACTCTGTAATAGCGGTAATGAACAAAAAGCAAAAACTGGATGACACTTGCAATAAAAGGCTCGCTGTCGAAAATCAAGAAGCCGGGTTTGTCATAAAAGCCTAACAAAAATCTTGGTATCCGATTTTTGTCGCACTTGAAGCATTTGATTCAGTCCTGGTAACAAAAGACATCAAATGCTGTCCTCATCAGAATGAAAGAATCAAAAGATTGTGTCTGTGGAAAGGAGGTGAGATTCTTATAATGGGGGCACTGATATTTAACACACTTAATTACACTGGTCAATATCACATTTTAATCAGAAGCTTTTTGTGTCCCAAAATGTATTTTTGATCCTGAATCAAAAAATGTCTCGACACTTTCTGTCAAGCACATCAGCTTTTTGAGATACTGTATTTCCATTTTTTTGTTTTGAAGTTTGACCTGTAAAAGCTTGTGCAAAATGGGTTTCACCATGCATTGTAATTTATAGCTATGACCTTTCAGACAAAAAAATAATTCCACCTGTTACTCAACATAACCCTTAATTCATAAAGATCACTAAATACTACAGATTTGATATATATATATATATAATTTTTTTTTTTTTTTTATCATGATGATGAAAACCTGATATGCTGGAGTAAAAACAAATGTATATTTGTAATCACCCCCCCAAAAAATAATATCAATCAACTACGAAAGTTTACTTGCATCTCACCCTTTCATGCACCCTGTAAAGTAAACTGATAACACGATAAGCTGTCCACTGTAGTTACCGCTGTCCCTGAATGGGTTAAAAAAGTGTCATGCAAATTTGTTGCCCGGTGCTATTTGAAAAAATCCTGGTAGAGAGTCTATTGATTTCAGGGATCCCCAACATTCCCCCGGTGGAGAGCTGGTTCTTGGTGGCACAGACCCAAACTACTACACTGGAACATTTAATTATATGGAGACCAAAGAGATGGGCAAGTGGGAGGTTGTGATGAAAGGGTATGTTTTCATAACCTTCATACCTCGTATAGTTCACACATAACATCCGTTTGACTGTCCATTGGTTCATTCACTCTTTCAGTGTTTCTTTGGGAACCGAAAGGATATTTTGTGCAGAAGGCTGCACAGCTGTGATCGACACAGGCTCCTCCTACATCACCGGCCCGGCCTCCTCCGTTTCTGCGCTGATGAAAATCATTGGAGCGCAGCTGGACGAGAGTGGTGTAAGTTTTTTTTTGTACACGTCCAGAGTGGTTTCATGCTGAAAATATTTGCCCTCTAGAATACCCTGCCCATCATTGCACCATAACTGATGTTTTCAATCAGTACAAAGTCAACTGTGACACTGTGAAGACATTGCCAAGTGTTGCTTTTCATCTTGGTGGCCTCGAGTATTCCCTCACGTATGAAGATTATATTCTGTGGGTAAGTTGGATTTCAAATGCTGAGTCAATTCAACTGATCGTACCCCGTCAGTCATGGACCATTTACTGTGTCTCCAGCAATCCCAGATCGAGGGCGATGTCTGCATTGTTACCTTCAGGGGCTTGGATGTGCCACCCCCTACGGGTCCCATCTGGATCCTGGGAGCCAACTTCATCGCCCGCTACTACACAGAATTTGATCGCCGCAGTAATCGGATAGGCTTTGCTGTAGCAGTCTGACAACATTCAAAAGGAACACGATTTGCAACTTCCTTCTACCCTCAGTCGGTTGTTCATATGTAGTACTTTATGCAACCTATTAAAGGGGACGTCAAACTAAAAAATTGCTTTACAGTAATATGTTCTATTACTACTGTAATCGTGGCGTTCTGATTAATATTGTATTTGTGGAATATGAGTTTAGCAACAAAATGCACCGTTTTTTTGTTTTTTTTGGCCATCTCAGCGGGTGGCCATTTTGCCACTTTTTGTCAACAGAAAACGACATCATAGTTGTTCAAGGCTCAGCTGACGACCCATCATGGCCCACCTGTTTTCTCAAACATGAGCCATGATTGGGCGTTCCTTGAGCCCTGAGCAACTCAAATGTCATTTTCAGTCGACAGCAAGTGGCAAAATGCCCGCGCCCTGAGATGCTCAAAAACGGGTGGATTTTAGTGATTAACCCATTTACCGCAAATGCAATATTAATCGGAATGCTGTGTTTAGACAAATAGGGCTGCGTGGAACTTATTATTCCAAGGAGCATTTTTGGGTTGACTTCCCCTTTAAGGAATCAACCACTGTCATGCTTTGCTTATTTGCATTTCTCCCATCCCGTTCTGCCAAGTTTTGTTGCACTAGTAAACACCTTGTATTCTCTATTTATGAAACATGTAGAAGCCATTGTAAAATGTGTCTGTGTCTCGCCTGTTGATGTCAACCTGAAATAAAAATTTGGAACGTCGACTGGATGGATACCTTTTGTTGATTTCATTCAGTGATTAAGCAGTTTGATGTTAAATTGAAAATATGCAAATTTTTTCATCATGTTTCCATCTGTTTTGTTTTGGTAGTATGCGGGAATGTAGGGAGTGTGTGTCCTTTGCTCTGCACCTGTACGTCAAGCTCATCATCAGCCTCCTTTAAATACACCTTTTGCTTATTTAGCAAGCAGAACTGCCTCCAAGTTAAAACAATAAAAGTGCTGCAATTCATTAGAAGCTCTTGTCAAACATCATATTCTACAGTTGTTTACCATGGGTTTTGTCTTCTGTCAGTGATCTGTAGACACGTTTACATTCATATAGCAGTTCCCTCAATTCAGAATCACAAAAATGTCCTCACTGTCAAGCACTTTGTTTTTTTTTTTTTTTTTTTTTTTTTTAACAACGCAAGGCTAATCAGTAGGTTAATGTTGGGTCATTTGCAAGATGGAAAGATCATATGGCCGCGAGCCACGCTTGACTTTATCCAACTCAATACAGCATGCGAGCATCAGTTATGTGCCAATCGCGTGGTACCCACCCCCTCCAGGCCACCCTGACAGCACTGGGCAGCTCCTTCAGCCAGAGACTGATACACCCGCGCTGTAAAAAGGAGAGGTACCGCCACTCGTTCCTGCAGACTGATGTCAGGCTATTGAATAGACAGTCGTGAAAACCTGGACTTGCGCCCGCTCACCCATTTTTAATATGCTTATGTTTATATACTTTTTGTCTTCTACTTTCTCCATTTCATAATTCTGCTGCTTTAAACTGGGAATTTCTCCATTGTGAGACAGATAAAGGTTATCTGACGCACTAATTGAAAAATAATTTCCTTCCCGATGCGTTTTGGTTGGTTCAGCATGTGGAGATTGGAATTTGTCTCCATGCCAATGTCATGATTTGGGGAGTAAGAGAATTCATGAACCAGTGTTTTGTAAGTAGTTAATGAAAGCACATGGTAAAGCGTAATCAAATCACAGGTACATTGAGTACAAATTGGATTATTTCGCTGGACAACAATTTTAATGTGGTAAGAGGCTGATTGCTGACTTGAGCACCCAGCTGTTGACAGGATAGCAAGCAGTGGAGCAAATGGTGAAGTTGGCACAATATACCTGAATGGGCCACCATGACTCCATTGGTAGAGACAGATATCCAGTAAGATGGGCCGGTGTACATAGGGTGGTGTGGCTGATTCTAGCAGTCAAAGCCAAATTCAACCAGCCATCCATTTTCTCATTCGCTTAAGCACGAGGTTCAAAAAAGAAATGGCACCTGGTCATAAACAGCAATCAAGGTCAATAATCCGACAAAAGAGAAGCAGAAGTCAACTCCTTCAATACACAGCAGCTTGATTGCTTGACTCGACACAGGTGCACTGCTGAAGGGTCACGCCCAACAAAAGAAAGAAAAACAAAAACAAAAAAAAAGCAAAGCAGAACATGACAACCCTAACGGACGTGCTAACCAAGCATTCACCGTGCCGCCTCGCCAAATTCTCCAGTCGCAAAAATGTAAAACCTTCTCAACATGTAAAATGTAGTAAAAATGTAGGTTAAAAAAAAGAGGAAGAAGCAAGGCGGAACGTACTGGGCTTTTCAAAGTGGGGAGATATCCAAAAACATTCAGGCTTAGCCCAAAAAGAACATACGGTATAAATTGATTGTGATTGCTCCCAAGACATGGTCTATGTCAGGGGTGTCAAACGTACGGCCCGCGGGCCGGATCCGGCCCCCAAAGGACTTTAATCCGGCCCGCGAGATGATTATGTAAAGCAGTGGTGTCAAACATACGGTCC
>NW_017805983.1:1226072-1274764 GCF_001891065.2 Hippocampus comes | reverse complement strand
CAGCAGACGCTATCAATAGCACTCTCACATTTACACATTTAATAGCACGCTCCTTAGTTTGTAAGGTGTAGGCAGGGATTACATTTAGATTTTATATGCACGTGTAAATGGTTTAAAACTTCCTTTCTTTATAAATCTCGTTTAATCTTAAAGTGCATTACTCTATTTTTCAAAACCAATTACTTGTTAAAGTTTGTACAATCAGTGGGATCAGTTGCAATGCATATATGTGAATGATAAAAGTAAATTGCACATTTGTCGAAGGAAATGTAAGGTGCTTCATGAAATGTTTTGTAAAAGATATGTTCATTTAATTTCAACATTTTCCTAATGTTCTTGTGCTTCTTTATACCAAAACAAAGGAAAGACATATTGTTTTGGTTATTTATAGCAAAGTATGGTATCATTTTAATGGTCCGGCCCACTTGACATCTACCCAGGCCGTATGTGGCCCACCATGTGAAATGAGTTTGACACCCCTGGTCTATGTTATTTCTGGACAACTGCGCATATAATCCATGGCCTGAGTTTTGAAATGGATATAGGGTGCATTTGCCTTTCCTCTTGTACAGCTACGCACAATGGATTTGCAACACCACATAATTTCCTGAAGTGGTTTGAGGGTTTTTTTCTTTCTTGATTTTTTTTTTTCTTCCCGTTTAAATGTGGGGTTTTTTTTCCCCACCACTGCCACCATATACTCACTTCTGACAATCTCTCAAAATAACAGCAAAGTGTGAAATTGGATCCTGTTTAAAAACCTGACTTGTCTACTCAATCTAACTGACAGACATTGCCTGACTTTAGTGTACAAATATGTCAAATTCTATCATGTACATATTTCACAGCTGCAGCTGGCTCGGCTGCTATCACTTGTCACCTGCAATATCGCTAAAGCTTTCATTCTTGATTTTTCACTCTCTCCTGGACAATACATCTCTGAAAGTATTTTCCCCACTGTGACAATGTTTAAAGTTCATGTACTGTGTAGCGAGTCACCTCTGGAGTCTCCTTCTTGACTCAAGAAAGTGCAAATGCTCATATAACCAACCATGAAATGTAAAGATTAGCCAACGGCAAGCTGTAAAAACAAGAAGATTAACGGCACCTGATAATACATAAGAAATCCCAACTAAAGGCATCTTGCCTCATCATGCCCAGCATTCAACAATCATACAGTGATTTACCCAAGACATTCCACTTGTCAATGTTATCTGATGGATAGCGGAAGAAGAAATGAAGTGACTGTGAAGTAGTTCCTCTCGGTCAAACAAAACACCAACAGTTAGTACTTTTCTTCTGTTGTGTACATGGCTCAAATTCAAGTACGTTGTAGTAAGACAATACAGTATTGTTAGACTTAGGTTTTTTTTTAATATATTGAAAACGTTTTTTTTCTTACATTTTATGCATATTAGTCATGCATTAAGAGAAATGACACGACTGCCCATGTAATCATCAAACATTTTGTAAATCACTGCAATAACCTTTTTCAGTGATACATATTTGCATAATGCCAAAGAATATGAATCACTTGAACATAAGTCAAACACGTGAACCCCTACTAGGGTGCAAATAACGTGAGGCTAAACGGTATTTGTTTTTTCATGTATTAATCACTCCTAATGTAATCTGAGAAGCACAGTAAATGTGTTATTTGTATAGTTTGTGTAATAGAAAGTTTTACAAAGTTAACGGCAGCTATGGAATCTGGTCCAATGTTTAAAGAAGCATGCAAAATACCACAATAATTCTCCTTCAGGGAGAGGTAACTGACAGCCCGCAAGCCGCTTGTGGAGTTTTTTCTATTGCTGAGCCGCCAAAAGATGTAATACCAGAATCAACCACAGCATGGCAGACATCACTCACCAGCAGCTCCAACCCCGAGCCTGTGCATTAAAGAAGAAGATCGTGTAATTGCCGCCACAACACCAGTCTCAAAAGTACATGAACGACAGTGGCTTTGTAGAAGGGCATAAGGAGGTTAGGTCCTCCGAAAACATGAACATGTCGAATGTTTAATGGTGTTACAAATGCGTATGCTTGCTTTATCGACAAGCGGCCATTGTGGGCTCTGGTCATACAGTATTAAAAGTTGATTTTTGTGAAAACATGCACAAAATGTGTTCTTACATGTAATGCTGGTTTGATGTTCAGTAGTTTTGTGCCATCTTTGAATGGGAAATTTCACGAGAGAACCTTTTGCACAGGGTCTGGGGGCTCACTGTGTGTTGAGATTTGGTGAAGTTCAGCAGTGGATCTTTTACATATATGCATTTGAAATTTTAAATCTATTAAGATACTCTTCTGTACATTGGTTCAATAAAAACAGACATGCACATATGCCATTTTTGTCATACATTTAAACAGTAGTGTGTGTCGTCAAGACCCTTTGCCCTATTCACGGTTTTCCAGCCATTGTGTCAGGAAGAAAAACTGGCGTAGAAACTGTGGCAAACATCATGCGAGTTACTCACTGTGGCAACCCCTGATTTTACAAAAGATAAGGACTAAGCCGAGAGTCAAAACAAACAAGATGGGTAGAAAGTGTGGCCCCCCAGTAGCTCTGACGAATAATTGCTCCCAAATATCATCACATACGACTCTTCCCCCCAACCCCACCCTCATTGTTTGCCCATCCCTGCCAAAGCGCAATATGATGTGGATAATAAACAAAAAGTTCAGGAATCCTTGGGCAGGATCGAACACCGCCTGGCTCCTGCAGCTTTTGCAGACGCCCACTGAGTCTTCAGTCTGTTCTATTTTTCTTTCTCACTTACATTTCATCGCGCCCGAACATGTGATAACAAAACTATTTGGGGAACAGAATGGTGCCTGGCACTCCATCAAAACTCTTCAAAAATATTTTAAAGTCAGGTTTTTCTCAAGAGATATCTGTCGAGAAACAATGTTTCTTTTTTATGCCCCAGCCCCATCAAATCAGTTCCAACGCTCAACCAGTCCAGGTGCAATACGGGTGCTCGAGCCAGCATTGTGAAGTTTGTGTCAAGCTATGGCAAGGTTGAGGACCCAAATGCAAGGATGGAGAAGCAAGGCAGGAGTGTGGGGTGTACTAAAACCATTTCTTACTCCAAACAAAAATGCCAACAATGGTTACCAGAAAACAAAACAAATGTCGCTCTGCCGTTCAGTAAACGACACATCATATTCGTCTTTTTATCAATTTTGGAGATTGGTGACATGATCTTTAAACATGCCTCTGTCTTCACAGTAAAACTACTGGACTCCTACTTTCACTGTGCATTTAGATTAATTGCTGGCAGTAGTTGATATCAGAAAGTGAGATAGGCACCGTTATAACTGTGACAAGAAATGCAGTTCTTCATGAAACTGGTCCCATAAAAACCGCTCAATACGTTCATTTAGTGACTTTTATTTACAGCTCAAAGTATCACCTGGATGATGAGGCTGACCTTGGTAAATACGTTTTCACTTTTCCTACAGCCTACTCGGAATACTCAACATCAGCGGTGCCCATTAGGTAGCTCATGAGCTACCAGTAGCTTGCGATGGGAGTGTCGGTGGCTCTCATGGCATTAACTCAGTCATTGCCAGCCCTTCAAGTTTTATGCTATTGCTATCGGTGTCTGTCAATGGCAGTGAAATTTTTTTTAAAAAACAGAAAAGAAAAAAGTAGACTCTCACTTATCCCCTGGGAAATTTTGACTTGGTGATTTTATAATGAGCTCGCATGCTGAAAAAGTGCGGGCACCCCTGCTCTATGTCCAGTCGCTCAAATTCAACACAACTGTTGCCATGCACCGTTTCTAAAAAATGATCAAGAACTAAGTAGCCTTTGAATATAATTGTTTTTAATAATGCTTGCTCTGTACGTTTTCTGCTTTGGTGCTGTACTTTTGACATCTTTGACAATGAGGGCATGTTCTCATTGATCCCTTGTGGTTTGAATAAAGGTTTGGAATGAAATAAAATGGTAATGTCAAGAAAGAAAACAACACGTCACATGGTGTGACTATTCCAGATGCACACATGGCGGCAACACAAACAGCCCAAGATTAGCACAATGCATTTTGCACAAAATAATGTGACAGTAAGCCTCCATTGTTGCACTCTGGTAGTCTGGTTGCAGTAACTTTAATCTGGCCCTGCAAGGTTTTGGCTCAAAGCAGGCATCACTTTTTCTTGGCTCTGAATTAGTTCTGGAACTGAGATGTTAATATGGGTCTGAGAACTTTGATAGGGATCTGCGTATAAGCCCAATGCAATATTTTATACATGGGATAAGAAGAATTTTAAAAGTCCATGCACAGCACACACAAAACAACAACAACCAAAAGTCATCCTTAAACATGCAAAGGCTCAGATGGATCTTGTCTGTGAGGCAAGAGGTGGGAGGTCTGTATAAGGTCTGTCTGTCTGCTGACACAGTTAGTCTCAGTTTGGACTCTGCAAGAGGAGCACGTCAGCCAACGCATTACAAGTACGCCACACGACAACGCGCAAAGCTTGCCCAGCACAAGAGTCCTACCTGTGGTGTGAAACTGAATGTAAGAGAAGAATCGCTTTGCTTCAATGTGTGTGACAGAGGATTTGTTTCCCATTGTCAAACACATACCAGATGACCATCCTTGTGCCAACCCTGATTCAGAGTAAGGCTAAGGTAGGTGAGAGCTTGTCGCTTCTCTGTTCAAATTCATTTGCCACCCCTTGCATGTGGTTTGATTACTTGCGCCTTTGTTGCAGACATCATACGCCGCATGTCATCCGCTCCTGCACTGGCGACATTCAAGTTAAATTATGAATTGTATTTGATTGCGTTAATGTCATTCCTAAATGTTGTTTGTCCTTAACAATACACACAAAACGAAAAGAAAATATAGCTTGTCACTGGCCCCAGGTGGCATGAGAAGCAATGTCTTTTATCTTCGAATGCATCTCAGATGTTGGCCAGGCTTCAAATAACGTCTGTCTTGAAATCAATTCAGTTCTGTGCTTGTCTGCCACCCATTTGTATCTTATTGTTGAGAAGGCAGAATCAAATGTGCTGGTCATGTGACAGAAAACATTTGAACCTCGACTGTGTGTGAGGCACATCTGCTGATAGCCGTATTTTACTCATAAACTTGAGTGAAATAAAGTCCATCTGGCACTCATTTCACAGTTACACTTGCCAAAATGCTTTGGTAGCAGCCATAATCCAGTATGAGGAAACCATTTTTTTCCACTTAACATTTTCTGAACCGATGACGTTGATTTACGATAACAAAGTCATCCACCGGTCCCTTTGATGTAAAAGTCATGCACAATTAAACATCACTCACTGGCAAATTTCCAGTGAGGGGCATGTCAAATCAACTCCTCGCTCGCAATATTTCATTGTAATTTAAGGTAACCCTTCCATGTCAAAATAGACATTTCAAATGAGAATCGTGAGGAATATGAAAAAAATGAGAAGATGCTAACAATTAAGCATGGAGGCGTACTCTTACTGCAATACTTTGCAAGTTAGAAGAATGTACACAATGATTTGCCTTTAAGTGTATTTAACCCCGTTTAACCACATTCTAGATTGAAATAAACTTTTTGTTGTCTTTACACAATTTTATTTAATCAAGTGGCTGTTTCCAGATACATTTCTTTAAAGTAAAATTATCCTTTTGACTTATTTCTTTTCTGTCTCTAGTCTGTTTTTGAGTTCACTCAATTTAAATAGGCTACTTGTTTTTTATAATAAAATTACATTGAAAGAATGTTTCTAGACTTCATTTCACATGATTACATTTTTACACTAAGGCAAAAAATCAAGCTAGTCTTTTTTGACTTGATATTAAATGCTGTTTTCAACATTCATCAAGTGCATTTTTTACAATGATTAAATTTGACACCTGCTGCCACACAATGTTTTGGGACTTTGTCTTTAAGCTTGAATGCGTACTATGCATGGCTCTATATTTTGTTTGTCTGTTTTTTATTTTATTGAAGCTAGGTTATATTCTGTGGACAGCACAGAGTGTGCAACAAACCTTAATATTTTTGTGCAATTCTCTCTTCTTCTTCCATTGCTGTTAATATAGTTTGGTATATAGACACATGAGACGTCAACACAAATAAAATGGGACACTATACATATGTAATGTCACTCCCACAGTCAGGAATGTGAAGTAGAAGACTCGCACAAAGCCTCAATATGTTCAAGCTGTGAATACCAGTGTCTCCCTTTCGTACGTGTTGCATTTTGTACAGTTATTTATTTATTTTTTTTTGTGTGTGCTTTTAGTGAGTACCATGGTTGGCTGAGAATTATGTACCGTTTATTGAAGTCTTGTCAATTCTTGCTCACTGTTGCAATCAGGAGGCAGTTTATTGCAACTGCCTTTGGGAAGGGAAGGGGGGGGGGGATCATGCCCTTTGAAACTTTGACATCATCGTCAAGTTGAAGTCAATGCAGTCTATTAACATTGTGTGACATTTGAAGGTTAGCTTTAGTCTGACTACATGACTGGATAAAGTAAGGTGTGAAATTTGTCATGATTAAAATATGTACAACATATGAACTGACATCACTAATGACAAATAAGGCTCAATAAACCGGCGCTCCTCAGGGTCAACAGAGTGGCTGCAGGTTTATGTCAAACCTGCAACCACTCTGGTGCAAACACTTGGAAACTACCAGTGGCTGTTTTGCTTCCTAAGTATGTATTTAACTTTGTGTTCTTGCCTTTATGTATTTGACTCCTGCCGAGGACACTGCAGCGGTGGTATGCCATTTTGATTCTGTCTTGCAGAAAGTGGCCACACAATCGTGTGATTTGATAAGCAAACAGAACCCAAGCAATTCTCTTTTGCTAAATTAATGAAAATGTGACTTAGGTTTTATAATGAATCACATGGATTTATTGTTGCCTGTAGCAGCTTTAGTACTTTGCAGTTTGGGGCACAAAAAAGTGCATATTTTGTGAAAGGAATATTTTCCTGGTACAGTACGTGACTTTTGTAAGAGCTACTTCTTAGGTGTTGAGTAATGTGAAAGATGATCAATTTTATACACACTTCTGAAAGAACAAACTTGCTCAGATGACCTTAAATACTATGTGATAGTTCCTCTTGAATGATATTCATTTGTGTGAAGACACTGATCGTGTTGCTGATTTTATATAATCATGATGAACAATGAATTAACAAAGTTGGAAACAGATATACTTGCCTGCGGGTATCACCTTGGTGATCTCTGTGTGAAGCCTGTGCTGTCCTAGATGGAATTCTGTCAACAAGTGCAGGGGTGGTCCTGGAGAAATGTTCATCTTTGAAAATTTAGACTCATCCAAGTCAACTTTAAAGAATGCTTGCCTTGAGATATCCTGGAAAACAAACTTGGAGCATGCTGAACATGGCTTCAATAATGTGAGGTACGAGTTGTAAATGTGGATGGCACGCAAGATGGTTGACTGGTTAGCACGCCCGCCTCACAGTACAGTGGTCCAGGGTTCAAATCCGGGCTTTGGCCTTACTGGGTGTTTGCATGTTCTCCCCGTGCCTACATGAGTATTCTCCAGGTACTCTGGTTTCCTCCCACATTCCAAAAACATGCATGGTAGATTAATGAAACACCTTAAATTGTCCCGAGGTGTGATTGTGAGTTTGAATAGTTGTTGTTCTATGTGTGTCCTGCGATTGCCTGGACACCAGTTCAGGGTGGGATAGACTGCAGCATGCCCGCGACCCTCGTGAGGATAAGCTTCTCGGATACTGGATGGATGCTGATCTCTAAAGCATCACTTTGAAAGGTACTACTGTATAAATCTCACCTTTTGTTTTTACTGCAAAGGTACAGAGGCCTCTTTTTCACAGTATCATGCTTTGTAAGCATAGAATAGTCCTGTGCAGAAGCATATATGGTCGAGCTTGATGACAAAAAAAAAAAAAGTCACCAGCCACAGCATTACACTGTATAACCTGCACAATATGATAAAATCCTGTAGCGCTGCAACAAAATATATGGTATGAATTATGTGAAAGTTGATAATCAAGCATTCAATGAAACCATGATGCATGTTTCAATAAAAATGCCTGTTCATTTTCACCAAGTCTGATGGCAGGGTAGCGCACCTCATTGCTCACGCAGGCAAAACACTTACTGCTTATCAACTACTGCACAACGCAAAATCACGGATGACATCTCTATGCTGCATGCGGCCCATCGGGAGCATATCCCTCCATCCTTTTTCCGTAAACCGCTTACCCTGCTCATGAACCCTCCAAGGTTATTCTCACCTCATGTGATGTATTGATGGTTACCTACATAGGATACTAGAATTCATTCCCATGGCACATACCTCGCTGAACAATATGTTTCTTATTGTGGTTGGAGTATCAAAGTTACATTCTTTGAGACATTTCTCATTTTTTGGGGTTTACATGAAACCATCTCTCTGTTGCTGCCTCCTCTGGAGTTTTATGCCACTGCAGTTACACTTCCTCTCAACGGTCCTACTCGAGTTTATTCTTTATGATCTTTGTAAAGGCAGATATAGTATATATAAATAAGAACACAGAAAAAGCAGAAATCCTATCCAATAATTTGAGAATAAATACAATTTCACAAAGGTCTGTTGAATAACCAGATGGGTGAAAAATCACGCAATTTGGACCAAAAATTGACCGATCCACCACTTGGGTAAATTTGACCAAATTATCTGGGCTGCTTTGGACAAAACATTTCGTTGAATTGTTTTTTACAAAACGATCCAATTATTTTTCGAGTCATTCAGCAAAAGTCCTCCAGGAAACATTTTGGGGTATAAATTTGGCAAAGGCCTCCTCATATGCTCAGAACTGTGACTCATTATCTCACGACATGGTTCACTGGCAATTATACGAACACAACTTTCTTTCCATGAACTCCCCCATAATTCAGTTTACCAAATTCTCTTCAAACACATGAGCACAATGGCGCTATTGATAGCATGCAGACAGTCATTTTCTGTCTGCATGCTTTTCTGTCCAATTCTCAAAATAGAGTTACCACATATCCACTCATAGATAGACAATTAATTTGTCAGCATCTGGAAATGAAAGGTCATTTGATGTGCAAAATATTTTATGTAAAGTAAGCCAACAACATTTTGACAAGGGTGTGCACTTGATGTGTTGTTGTTGTTGTTGTTGTTGCTGTGATTTTCAGCTTTCTTCAAAGCGAGTCACTCGCATGACTTGTTTGGCTCACACATGATGTTTTTTTGCCCTTCCTGACACATTATATTATTTATTATATTTATTTCTCTTATTCCACTTATTATTGTTATTTTATAGGTTTATTAAAGGTAACGTAACATCTTGTACGTTGTCCTTCAGTGCCAAGAAAGGCGTATGAATAAAATGCATGAATTGAATTATTATTATTATTATTATTATTATTATTATTATTATTATTATTATTCCATCC
Organism: Hippocampus comes; assembly: GCF_001891065.2. Lineage (NCBI taxonomy): Eukaryota > Metazoa > Chordata > Actinopteri > Syngnathiformes > Syngnathidae > Hippocampus > Hippocampus comes. The sequence continues at coordinate 1,265,340 of NW_017805983.1, read as the reverse complement.
ATCCATTTTCTGATCCGCTTTATCCTCACAAGGGTCATGGGGCGTGCCGGAGCCTATCCCAGCTGTCTTCGGGCAGTAGGCGGGGGACATCCTGAACTGGTTGCCAGCCAATCGCAGGGTATACAGAGATAAACAACAATCCGCGCTCACACTCACAGTTAGGGACAATTTTGAGTGTCCAATTAGCCTCTCATGCATGTTTTTTGGAATGTGGTAGGAAACCATAGTACCCGGAGAAAACCCACGCAGGCCCGGGGAGAACATGCCACCTCCACACAGGAAGGCCGGAGCTGTAAGGGAACCCAGTACCTCTGCACTGTGAGGTCAACGCACTAACCACTCATCCACCGTACCGATTATTATTAGTAGTAGTAGTAGTAGTAGTAGTAGCATTATGAGCATTTTTATTATTAGGCATTTCACATCTGCGCATGCTTTGTGAATTACTTGTTTGCTCCATTTGTACTGGTTATTGCCGTGCAAAAGCAAAGCAATCCTTGAGTGAATTCAGCCCTCGGTTTGTATCTGCTGATATTTTTGTAACACACCACACAGACCACACACAAAGTGTTATCACAATGATTGGCCATGCAGCGGGCCTCTGAGCTGAGGGTTCACTTGAATGATACAACTGCCGCGCCCATTTCAAGGGTAGTGGTTGAACACCTAAAGATTTTTTTTCGGAATCATCTATCTTGTCTTTAAGGGATGAAGGTCAAGCCCGAGTTGGTGAAGTGCAAATTTTTTGTCAGCAGAGTACAGTAGTCCCAAACTTTTTTTTTTTTCCGACACACATTGATCTTGTCTTTAAGGGATGAAGGTCAAGCCCGAGTTGGTGAAGTGCAAATTTTTTGTCAGCAGAGTACAGTAGTCCCAAACTTTTTTTTTTTTCCGACACACATTGATCTTGTCTTTAAGGGATGAAGGTCAAGCCCGAGTTGGTGAAGTGCAAATTTTTTGTCAGCAGAGTACAGTAGTCCCAAACTTTTTTTTTTTTCCGACACACATTGATCTTGTCTTTAAGGGATGAAGGTCAAGCCCGAGTTGGTGAAGTGCAAATTTTTTGTCAGCAGAGTACAGTAGTCCCAAACTTTTTTTTTTTTCCGACACACATTGATCTTGTCTTTAAGGGATGAAGGTCAAGCCCGAGTTGGTGAAGTGCAAATTTTTTGTCAGCAGAGTACAGTAGTCCCAAACTTTTTTTTTTTTCCGACACACATTGATCTTGTCTTTAAGGGATGAAGGTCAAGCCCGAGTTGGTGAAGTGCAAATTTTTTGTCAGCAGAGTACAGTAGTCCCAAACTTTTTTTTTTTTCCGACACACATTGATCTTGTCTTTAAGGGATGAAGGTCAAGCCCGAGTTGGTGAAGTGCAAATTTTTTGTCAGCAGAGTACAGTAGTCCCAAACTTTTTTTTTTTTCCGACACACATTGATCTTGTCTTTAAGGGATGAAGGTCAAGCCCGAGTTGGTGAAGTGCAAATTTTTTGTCAGCAGAGTACAGTAGTCCCAAACTTTTTTTTTTTTCCGACACACATTGATCTTGTCTTTAAGGGATGAAGGTCAAGCCCGAGTTGGTGAAGTGCAAATTTTTTGTCAGCAGAGTACAGTAGTCCCAAACTTTTTTTTTTTTCCGACACACATTGATCTTGTCTTTAAGGGATGAAGGTCAAGCCCGAGTTGGTGAAGTGCAAATTTTTTGTCAGCAGAGTACAGTAGTCCCAAACTTTTTTTTTTTTCCGACACACATTGATCTTGTCTTTAAGGGATGAAGGTCAAGCCCGAGTTGGTGAAGTGCAAATTTTTTGTCAGCAGAGTACAGTAGTCCCAAACTTTTTTTTTTTTCCGACACACATTGATCTTGTCTTTAAGGGATGAAGGTCAAGCCCGAGTTGGTGAAGTGCAAATTTTTTGTCAGCAGAGTACAGTAGTCCCAAACTTTTTTTTTTTTCCGACACACATTGATCTTGTCTTTAAGGGATGAAGGTCAAGCCCGAGTTGGTGAAGTGCAAATTTTTTGTCAGCAGAGTACAGTAGTCCCAAACTTTTTTTTTTTTCCGACACACATTGATCTTGTCTTTAAGGGATGAAGGTCAAGCCCGAGTTGGTGAAGTGCAAATTTTTTGTCAGCAGAGTACAGTAGTCCCAAACTTTTTTTTTTTTCCGACACACATTGATCTTGTCTTTAAGGGATGAAGGTCAAGCCCGAGTTGGTGAAGTGCAAATTTTTTGTCAGCAGAGTACAGTAGTCCCAAACTTTTTTTTTTTTTTTTGAGCAACAGACTGGTTTCACGTAAAGAATTGTTCAAACAGACTGTCAGAAACAAACAAATACAAATAATAAAAAATACATTCTATATCACACATACTAACTCAAACAATGTGAGAACGCCAGTTGTTGCGGCTTAGAAGAGACACCATTTCAATCCCGCTTTCCGGTAATGTAGTTAGGTTCGAAGGATGACAACAACAAAAAAAAGATGTCGGTGACAACGTAGTCACATGTTTAACTACTTTTAGAACTATTTCGCTTCAGACGTGAGGCAATGAGCAATCTGAAAAGCTCTGAGGAGTATCGGGGCCTACACAGTAATAAGGTTGGTTGCGTTTTGAGAGGTTGGACACAGTCTTATTCAGCTAGAAGCAGACATAGGATCCAGCCAAGCCTACTCAGCACACTTAATGTGCACTCTTTTCATGCCGCTTGATGTCATAAAACTGCGATCAATCTTCAAAGTTGATGTGAACATCTCTACTTATGTCAACTTCCACCACCCACTGCAAATTATTAGAATAAACGGCCCCAATATTTAGAATTTTATGATCATAACGTGCACACTACAGCTTTCTAACAAAAATGCTTCCTGTCCCAAAAATCCAAACTATTGTGGTGATCCTTCTAATTATTTTGGAGGTTCATTGATTCTAACACACAGAAAAACATACTTGATGTTCAAGTGACACTTGGCATGGGGTGAATCTTTGCCGGTGGTTTGTTACAATGCAACCACATGAGCACAAAGTCTGTGTTGCGCTGTGCTTTGTGTCCACAAAAGAAGCACAGGTACAACATTGAAAAGCTCACCTTTGCAAACGAGATCTCTCAGACGAATTCTTCTGTGATCCTCATCACGGGTTAGTGCTCGGAAACCACTGTCACAGCAATGCTCTCTCCTCATCCGGGCTGCCAGATCGTAGACACAAACAGATTCAACTTCCCAAGTCGTAAAAGATGCAACCTACAGGGCATTTTTTACAGTAATTCACACACATAATTGTTTCTCTATGAGAGCTCCTTAGGATAACAGGAGTAGCAATAAATCAAACAGTGAAAGGAGAGGGAGAAGGTAGGCAGTGACACCCCCACCAAATCATGTCCAGATGAGCAAACAAACCATACCGATTTTGAGGCTAATATGTAAAAAAACTAACAAACAACATGCGCACAACTCAGTGGCCTTGAGATTATCAACCATAAAAGGTATATCTGATGCAAGCATATCCCCTGAAAGCAACAATTGGCTGGTTCCTAAGATAAGTAAATTATTTTTTGCCCTGGCCATTCAACAATTGAAATTTTGGAGGAACAATTCTTTCCCATTGATTTCCGCTTGCTCACTTAAACCATGACCCGTTAAACTAGACCACAGGTGTCGAAGTCCGGTCCTCGAGGGCCGGTGTCCTGCATGTTTTCCATCCCTCCCTGCTGCAACACACCTGATTCAAATGATCAAGATCACTATCAGGCTCCGATAGAGCTTGCTGATGAACTGATCATTTGGATCAGGTGTGTTGCAGCAGGGAGGGATGGAAAACATGCAGGACACCGGCCCTCGAGGACCGGACTTCGACACCTGTGAACTAGACCATCAGTGCCTTCCACAGTTTCAGCCAACAAGGGTCGCGGGACGTGCTGGAGCCTATCCCAGCAGTCTTTGAGCAGGAGGCGGGGGACACCCTGAACCGGTTGCCAGCCAATCGCAGGGCACACTTAGACGAACAACCATCCGCGCTCACACTCACACCTAGGGACAATTTGGACTGTTCAATCAGCCTGCCATGCATGTTTTTGGAATGTGGGAGGAAACCGGAGTCCCCGGAGTAAACCCATGCAGGCAGTGGGATGATTTTCAAAATATAATACAGCGATTCAATGGAAACTGTATTGCAACATTGCATTCTTTCTTTGTTCAGAAAAAGGCCCCCCCGCCCAATAAATAAATAAAAAATGGACCCACACCTAAGATGGTGGGGAGCGAGCAGTCAGGACTGTCTGTTCTCTAAAAAGAAATTGATGTAATGAATTTGTTGAATGACACCACGGTTGCTAATCAGCGAGCAGCTTTGCAGTTAGTATACTTTCCAGTATTTCCACTTTTGTTTGGGTCACTTTTTAAAGATTGTACAGTACACCACATTGTGTGTGCCACGTCAGTCTCTCGTCATTAGTCGGAGCGCACTATCTTCCTTTTGGCCAGTGCCAAAAATCCAATCGAAGGATGACTTAGGTCCTGTCACATTAATGTGGCAAGACAAACTAAAATTCTGACAAGCCAGAATTTCGTCATCGCAGCTGTGAAGCATCCCAGATGCCTCACGACCAATTGTTGAGTATGTCTCACTACACGGCCCATGACAGGTCAAGACAACTCAAAATCGGCTACGGGACACTACGTTTGTCTGCGACACATCTGCTGGCTCAAAATCGGGATACATTCGTGTTGTGCGGTGACGGCATAACTCTTGTAGTTGGAAGTCTAATTCTAGGAGCTTCAACACATCAGCAGCAGGTGATAAGGTTTCAAAAATGTCTTAGATGTGACCTGTGACGTGGCGTACACTTCATGGGAATGTCAGATTTGTCAACCGGGTTAAAATCTTTTGTGTCGGCATGTTTTATCTGGAGTTTATTGTCAGATTTGAATCCAGGTATTTGTAAACCACTGATTGATTTGCTCATGAGCAAAGTGTTGACAGCAGTAATTCTGCTAAAATTAAAATGAACTCCATCCAACACAGCAGCAAACTTTTGCCAAAATACAAATAGAATCGCTCTGTGTATTCAGTCAATCATAACTCAACGCATACATCAAAACGGAGCACATACATGTTCATTAATAAATCAAAGTCTCCCCAGTCAACAACTTCTGGCAGAAGCAAACAAATTATATACAATAAAAGCGATAACTTACACAGAGAAATCGAAATGCTTTTGACAAAGAAGTGAAGAAGTCACACTGTTTTTATTTGACTTGTGCATCATTGTATTTCATACGGTGTTGGATTTCCTATTTTTACATGTGACTTTGCTGGCAGTCTGATTCTTGGAAGAATATTTCCACTCGCTTGTAGCATGGTCACGAGCTGTGGGTCTTGACAGAAACAACACAATCCCGGATACAAGCAGATGAAATTAGTTTCGTTTACAGTGTGTCCGAGCTGTCCTTCAGAGACAGGGCGAGAAGTTCGGTCATTTCAGAGGGACTCAAACTCAAGCTGTGGCTCCTCAACCTTGAGAGGATTCAGCTGAGGTGGCTCAGCCATATGTGCCTCCTGGACGCCCCCATGGTGAGGTGTTCAGTACATGGCAGGGCCCGGGGACGACCAAGGGCACACTGGAGAGACTATGTCTCCTGGTTGGCCTGGGAATGCCTTGGCATCTCTCCAGAAGAGTTGGGAGAAGTGGCTGGGAGAGGGTAATCTGGCCTTCCCTGCTGAAGCTGCTGCCTGCGTGACCCGACCGCAGATAAGCGGTAGATAATGGATCGATGGATGGATTGATAGCTCACAGTCTTTGAATGTTTTCATGAATTATCTTAAAACTAGTTTTTCTCTTTAATGTTCTACTCACGGGCTTCACGGTGTATCACATCGCCGATGTGTTCTCTCCAGTTTGTGACCACTTGCCTGATAGCCCTGAGCAATAATATCAGGCCATCACTATCTCACAGCAAATAATTCACAGGTGCCTTTTCTCTTTTGCCTTTCAGACTTTGAGTGAGACTAATATTTTTTGCACACCTTCCATCTACTTGCATTGTCTAATTATAATTACATCTGCATGCTGCTCATTGCTGGCAGGCTTGTTTTTGTTGGCATTCCGGATACCTTTCGAATTCCGCACAAATTATCTTAAAAAAAATTGTCACTATTTGAGTGATTTTTTTTTCATTAAGAGTGATGAAGCGTTGAACATAGTTTCAGCTGCTCTAAATGTTCCTGCAAGCTGGACTTCTTGAATCAAGGGAACCACAAAATCACACATAAAATGTCAAATGTCACATTTCCTATTTCATGTGGCTATTTTAATTTTTGTCATATTTCCCATTGAAGTGCTTTCATACATTCTCATGCAAGTGCATAGCAGTTTGCAATGTTTGAAAATGTGCTGGCAGATGGTGACTTTAAAATGGGCTTTTGTCAGTTGCAGGTAAAGTGTTTGTGTGTGCTTATGTTCCTGAGCTTCCCGCTGTCCATGGCTGAGGTCCCTGGACCATGCAGACACTCCATTACTAGGGACCACCTGCTTACACTCAAACATCTGGTAGGTGTTTTCAGAGGTTTCAAAGTCAAGGGAACATTTGCAATAAGGCACCAAGGCCCAAAGCACAGGGGGTCCTTGTGTAAAACTTTTAAGATTAGATGTCAGTACATTACGCGCGTGTGTGTGTGTGCTATCTATCTATCTATCTATCCATCTGTCTATATATAGATATATCTATATCTATATATCTATATAGATATATAGATATAGATATATCTATATATAGACAGATGGATAGATAGATAGATAGATAGATAGATAGATAGATAGATAGATAGATAGATAGATAGAGATATATATGTTATTAACCCTTTCATGCACAACGTAACCTGATAAGATGATAAGCTGTCCACTGTAGTTTTGCTGTGAAAGTGCAATAATGATCACACTAAGGCCATTTAAGGATACCTACACTCACCTTGCATAAATGATAAATGGTTCATTCGACCTGATTCATTGGTAGGTAGAAGCATATCTTGTGGTCGTGGCACACGCAGCCAAACCCACAAATGCCACAAACCTCTGAATCTGAAACAATTTCTGTGCGCTTTAAAGTGCAGCAGCAACACTCTGATCGTTGTATTAAGAACAGTGTTTTACACAGAGAGTGAATCAGGTGACAGCTACACTGGTTTACAGTAGTAATTTCAGAAATTTTAAAAAAAGGGGAAAAAATCAAATAATTAAATCACTAGAAAGAAGATAAATAATATAGCAAAATGAAGAAACGGAAATAATCTAAAGAAGCTTTTTCTCTTAGTTTGTTGTTGACAAGTAAATAGATCCCCGCCAACCCAGAAATTCATGTGACTCAGCGTCAGTGTGCGGGACTTGAGGGATCTGGTTTTAATAGACTGCTTTTAAGACCATTAACACATCCAAGCTGGTTGCAGTTAATAAATTTTCGGGGTCAACTGTCAACTGCTTAGGTCAATATTAAACAACTCCTTTTGAAATATGGTCATTTGTTATTATTGATAATATTGTTGCTTATAGTGATTTAAAAATCGAATTAATCATACAAGGGTTATGGTACTTTTTCTACAAACTATTATTGTATTGTGAGGAGTTGGGCTGTGCTTTTTTTTTTTCAAGCCGCAGCTCGAATACTTTAAATTGGAAAAAAAAACATGCTTCTTTCTCTACTTTCTTTGTACAGATGGATAACCAATTGAGAAGCGGGTGTTCGATAACCTACACATTCATAGAGCAAAAATCTTTGGTAAGGTACCTTTTAATTTTATGTGGCGGTTTCTTAATGGTTTGAAGTATTCATTAACAGATTTGAAGACATATGGGCACTTAACCAACTCAACATCACATTACATGATTGGTCAATTCATATTTTTTTTGGAGCTATTAATGTGAGATGAGATAGTGTATTATTCACAATGAAGCACCAAATTCTGATGAAGAAACGAAAGGCAGTTTTGCTCAACGGAAGGCTTCATTCATTTTACTTCCGGCAACATTTTCAACACACGGTTACGTCCATGTTGGGTTCAACGAGGCATAACTGTTAGGGATGGGCCAGCCAGGCGGCCTTCTCAGCCAGGGTGGTCTGCATCTCACACCTGAGGCTCACCTGCAGCTCATTAGCTTGGTAGGGCTGGGATAAGTTGGCTCCCTAGCCATCCTCTGTGTATGTTTGTGCCGTAACCACCTGCAGTGAGCTCTGGTTTGCCTCTCATGGTCTGTTCTCAGCCTGTGGATTCTTTGTGTTCCCCACTGGACTTTAGGTGAGATTCAATTTGGATTTTTCCTGGAGTAGATTTCTTTTGTTTGAAGTTTGGAGCCTGAAAGGAATAATTTGCTTGTTTACCAACCTGGGCAGAAAGTGTGGTTGTCCTCCAAGGATCTTCTGCTTCTGTCCAGTGCCAAGAAACGGAATCCCTGGTTTCTTGGACTCTTTGAAATCCAGAAGATGCTCAGTCCTGCAGGGGTGCACCTGAAGCTCCCTGGCCCCATGAAGATCCATTCAATTTTTCATGTGTCCTGGGTTAAGCCAGTCTCCTACAGCCCCCTGATCATCTATCCCCACCTCAGCCTCCGGTTAAGATTGTGGACGGGCACCCCCAGTGGAAGGTCCATCGACTGATGAACATGCGGCGCCGGGGACGAGGGTTCCACTCTTTGGTTGACTGGGAGGGCTACCGTATGGAGGATCGGAGCTGGGTCTTCCGCCGGATCATGATGAACCCGAGACTGATCGTTGAGTTTCATCGCTCCCATCCTGACAAACCTGGCAAGTCGCCAGGTGGCTCCCAGCCAGGCAGCTTTCTCAGTCAGGGTGCTCTGCATCTCACAAATGAGGCTCGTCTGCTAATCACTCACCTGCAGCTTGTTAGGGCTGGGATAAGTTGGCTCCCGAGCCAGTCCTCAGTTCACGTTTGTGCCGTAACCACCTGCAGTGAGCTCTGGTTTGCCTCTCGTGGAGTGTTCTCGGCTTGGGTGGATTCTTCCCTCTCCCTATGGTTTCTTTATGTTCCCCCTTGGACTATAAGTGAGTTTCAGTTTGGATTTTTCCCGCAGTGGATTTCTTCTGTCTGAAGTTCAGCGTCTAAAAGGAACAGTTAGCTTTTTCCAAGGTTAATGGATTATTTTAGTTTCTGGACATTCGACTTACTGTGTTTATTTCTGGCTTCCCTGAGTTGACTTTTTAAAGGACATAATAAATTACGACAAGGTTTCGGCTAACTCTAGTCCTGTTTGTTATTCGTTTCGGATCATATAAAAACCGTAACAACAATGTGTGCAAATTCACTGCTGGACATTAGACACTCATTGGAGAACGAGTAGGACACAAAGAAAAACAATGCCATAATGCAGCGCATATATATGCAAAGGGTCCACCAGAAATGGCAAAGGTGGACAGTGGCATGTTCTTCCACAATTTTAACAAGAAGTGTACCGATGTAAGTTTTGTCAAGCCCCCGGTGAGCACAAAAACAGGCAGGCACGCACATGTGCAGTGAACATTTCCAGGACAAAGAATATTTTATAGCTACAGATGGGACACACGATGCAGGAAACATTAAAAACCAACGCCGTGCCGAGTATTTTTAAGGAGAAAGAGGTGGGAGATGATCTTAATTGCCGGCCCGCAAAGCAGTTTAATCCGGCCTGCGAGATGATTATGTAAAGCAGTGGTGTCAAACATACGGCCCGCGGGCCGGAACCGGCCCGCAAGGAGGTTCAATCAGGCCCGCAGGACAATTTAAAAGTGAAAAAATGCATTAAAGACACAGAATTAATATTTTTAATAAGGTGCAATTCATAGAGTATCCGCAAGGGGACACTGTTTGGATCAGAGAAGAAGACAACAGCAGCCTCAGTCCGTCACTGAGACAGACCGATGACAGCAGACGCTATCAATAGCACTCTCACATTTACACATTTAATAGCACTCTCCTTAGTTTGTAAGGTGTAGGCAGGGATTACATTTAGATTTTATATGCATGTGTAAATGGTTTAAAACTTCCTTTCTTTATAAATCTCGTTTAATTTTAAAGTGCATTACTATATTTTTCAATACCAATTACTTGTTAAAGTTTGTACAATCAGTGGGATCAGTTGCAATGCATATATGTGAATGATAAAAGTAAATTGCACATTTGTCGAAGGAAATGTAAGGTGCTTCATGAAATGTTTTGTAAAAGATATGTCATTAAATTTCAACATTTTCCTAATGTTCTTGTGCTTCTTTATACCAAAAAAAAGGAAAGACATATTGTTTTGGTTATTCATAGCAAAGTATGGTATAATTTTAATGGTCCGTCCGGCCCACTTGACATCTACCGAGGCCGTATGTGGCCCCCCATGTGAAATGAGTTTGACACCCCTGGGGTAGGGTCTGTGCGTTTTTCTCAAACCTTCTTCATCCTCGGTGTAGGCGGCAGCTTGTTATGTTCATAATGCAAGCGGAGTCCCGTGTTCATTATGTGTGCAGGGTAGGAGGCAGTTTTGTCGTTCAGTCACATCTCGAAATCAAAGGCATTTTTACTCGGTCTCGTACAGGGCGAACTCAGGATATTTTTATTATTTTTTTTTTTTTAATCAAGACCAGTCGAGCGGAGGTCTGACATATATCATGGCTTGTCAGGACTATTCAGTTTTGAAGAGCATGGTTGCACAGTTTGAAAAAACTGAAACCTATTGCTTCGATTTGAGATTTGTTATATTTTAGTCTTTCAAAACCAACGTAGCAGAATTTGTTTTGGTTCCAAATGTAATGACAAAAAGACACTGGTTGTTTTGTTCTGTTTTTTTTTTTTTTTGTGACTGTTTATTTTTCTTTGCAATATAAAGGTCTAGTCTTGGTCTTGACCTCCAAAAGTCTTGGTCTTGTCTAGATTTGGATACTCCCTAGTCTTGGTTGGTGTGTTCTGTACTTCAGCACTAGTCGGATGACAAAGTGTATTAAATCCAGCATTGTCTATGCGTGTGTAGCTCGCAAACGAACACCGTTGTCTGCTGCACTTTCTGATCCACACGTTCTCCAAAGTGTATTTTGTGTCGTGAAAAGAACATCCGTCACTGCATCTTATACATCAAAAGTGGAATCTCACTCACCAGACTTAATATGAGTATTAAGTCACAGTGTTGGCAACCCTACAGATGCATTACATTTAGTGTAGCTGTGAGTGTATGTATATCATTGTGCATTCAAGCCCAACATCCCACGTGACAGTTGCTTAATGATGTGTTCAATGAACATCGTGGCCAGCTTTTTTATTTTTCAAATTGTTATTAAAGTTATTGAATGGACATGAAAAAGAAGGTTGTCCAATTAGTTATAGACAAAATATTAACTTTTTATGGCTGAAAATGGCATACATATATGAAGTATCCCTGCAACTTCAACTGAACCTCTTAAACTTAAATGCTATAAATCAAAAATGAATCGACAGCATTGTGTATCTCATGTCATTTCTGCAAAGAAACACAAGTTGAAATAATGCAGAGATACTAACTACTTAGCCTGGGTAAATTTGCTCTATTCAGTTAGTAACGAATGACTTTACTCTGAAATCAATATCGGTTAAATTATGCAAAAAAAAAAAAAAATTCATAAAAACTTTAATAAAACGCGCACTCCATTTGGTCTTGATTGCTTCAAGAAGGAATAATAATGCTAATTTTAATCCACTGGACAGAACTTTTTTACAATCACTTCAATGATTATGGCCATCCTTCATTTTAACAGTCCACCTTCCTGACCACACTTTCTGATTCCCCACACGCAGAGCAAGTGTTGCTTCGTGAAAGCTGCCTTACCCTGGATATTGGAGCTCCTCACCACCCACTTCAAATATACCAGGGGTTCAGTCAACTATAGCTATGTTCAGTCTTTGAGAGCACTCATCCTCAACATCTACTCGCAGAAATGTGTTCCTCAGATCAACGAGGAAGTTGAGGTGGGTGTGTTGTACGTCACTTAAAGCATACGTCACAAAACGGCTATGTCGAAACTGACAGAACCTATGTTTCTCGAAACCCATTGCAGGACAAGCCCGAGAGCTTTGAAGTGCTTTACAGAGGGCCCCCTGCAGAAGCACTGCAGAGAGCTTCGAGGGTGCTGTCTGTTTATTTGGAGCTGGTAACGATGAGTGATGCGCCAGTGGACTGGAGTTGCCAGTATGAATACTCAAAGTTCTTTGGCTCGAGCACGGCGCAACCTCAAGCATCCCCCACACAAGGCTGCACAGGTGGGATCATCAATCTTTTGAGGGGGTTCTCTGATGTTACTTGGAGCCTCAGAGGTCACAGATTGTGTGTAATCTTCTACAGACAGTTATGTTACGAGGTCAGTGAAGGCCTCTCAGAGAAGACCACTGAGAGACCTGTACAAGCTCGGCTTCATCATCACCTCCATCTTCGGAGCACTACTGCTCATATTTACTCTCTTCTGTCTAATCACACAAAAGGTACCGGTGCATCCATTTTGTTAATTCCCAAATAAGTTGTACCGCTAAAATCCCGAACGTGATCGCGTGTGCCTTGGCATCTTGGTTGTGCCCTCTGACAAAGGCCCATTGAGGAATGCAGCAGAACAATTATACACTGCATTCCAAGTGAAAAACTTGTTCTTCGTAATGGCTCATTTAAGATGATGTGACCTATACTACAGCAGAGCTGTGGTCCTCAAGTGAGTGAGGCTGACATGTACTTTGACCCTTTGTGAAGCGAGATAATTTGAATTTAGTCACAGTCTAAATGCATTTGCATGCCATGAATTAAAGAGAAGCTGTGGAATGTTTAAAAGGCCCTGCGATTGGCTTTGAACCAGTCTACACGGCTGGGAAAGGCTCCAGCATACCGGCGACACGATTTAAGATAAGGGGCTTGGATAATGGATGGATGGAATGTTGCAAAATCAAAGACAAGCTGCAGCTGCAGTCAATTTATGTGAGGTACAAGCAGATACATTATACAAGAATCCTAACAACACATAATGACACACAATGTTGTTAATGTCAAAATACGCACACAACTGCATTGAGGTGAAATGTATGATCTTGCCGGTAAACCTACACAAAGTCTTCTAAAACATTTTATGGTCTTGGTGTTGGCTAGTACGCTGCAGTTCTGTTCAATTTGTCAAGCGAGATAAACTCTTGCACTCGCTGTTATTATTCCGTGGAGACAAATCAGTCTTCTACATCTGTGTTCTGTGTCTTGCGGTGTTGTTTTTGGCAATCAATAATAATTTATACTTATTGAACACAAGTTTATAATAAATGTCATAATTTTGATAAAATAGTTGACCTTAACTATGAAGCAAGCAAAACAAAAATCCGATCGCCTATTAATCACATGACTTGCACTCACCCTTTACTTGAGCTTTTTGATCTTTCTCTCAAGCAGTGTCCAAAAAGATATAAAAAAAATATATAAGTAAATAGAAAATTAATTGTGGGAAATCTAGACTTTGAAATGTGAACACTATAGGGTTGGAAAGGTTGTAAACGTGGTACGTTGAAACAAGGTTCTGTATGTGTTTGAAGAAAAACATGTGCTAAGAGAATTATGTCCTACTGAATTGTGGAGACACAGCGTGAAGCAGTTTTACCGTTTCTGTGTTTCAGATTTTTTGAGGGAGGGGGTGGGGGTGGGCGGCATGGCTTCCCAGTGATGTATGCGGATGACAGCATGAGGCTATGATCTCCCACTGTGCTGTACAAGATAGATGAATCAATATACATTAGAGCTTGAAAAAACAATCTGGATAAAGTGACAAAACATGTCTACTGTGTTTATTGTTGGCCCATCATTAAATTGCTATTGTTAGCTTAAGGTACACTAAAACAAATCGCAAAATATGAAATTTGAGGGATTTACAATTCTGCTGCAGCCTGAGAGGTTGATTCTCAGGTAGGTTGGTGTGTTCTGGGTCAGAAATGGATTCTGGCTCTATTGGCTCCAAAATACCGGGATGTGAAGGCATCACAAAGTTGCAAGATGAAGTAGCATCTGGTTTTCAGGTCAACAGTGGTTGACAGTTGAAAAACTAAGCGGGGCGCCGTGTAAGTGCATTCAGCGGCCATGCCCACAGCGCTCGAGAGCAAAGACAATCGATGGATTTTTCATGATTTTGAAGCCTCATTTTAGATACTTTTTTTTTTTTAACCATTCAAATGTTGCAGGTTTGTTAACAGCACGCTTTTCTGTGGTGTGCCAACTTTATTTGTATTTTTGCTTGACATAACTTAATGTCAAACATGTATATTTCAACACAGTGATTCCTGACCAGTGTGCCAGGGCACATTAGGGTCCCATGAGAGCTCTTAAATTGTGCCTTGGGAAATTTCACTCACCGGTAATTGGTCAAAAAAATTGAAGAAATCATGTATATTGAATCATCTATCTATGCCAGCAACTTATAGTGAAAGCCAGAACAAAAAATGATTTATTAGATAGCAGAAAAAATATAAGAGACATGTGTATCCACTTTTCGTGACATTTTTGTTTGGTGGTGTGCTGTGAGATTTTTCGGATTTAAAATATGTGTCTTGGCTTTAGTGAAGGTTGGGAATCACTGTTCTAAAACATTATATAATTGTTCTGTCAAATGTACCATATTTCTACCATATTCCCCTTGAACTCACATGGATTTCAGTTCAAGCCTTCCCTGTACTGTAGTCATATTGGAATATAACTAATTACTTTCAAAAGGCTAGTAATATATGACACAGAAATGGGCAACTGGCGATAGGCCCCACACTCTGAGTAGCCAATTGATTATGCAGCCCCAGTGGGAAATAAATAAATACATGAATAATGGAGGGTGGAATGCCCAGTGGTCGATTGGTTAGCATGTCGACCTCACAGTGAATGTTCTCCCTCTGCTGAGTGGCTTTTCTCCGGGTACTCCGGTTTCCTCCCACATTCCAAAAACATGCGTGGCAGGTTAATGGAACACTCAAAATTATCCCTAGGTGTGAGTGTGAGCGCAGCTGGTTGTTCATCTATGTGTGCCCTGCAATTGGTTGGCCACCAGTTGAGGGTGTCCCCCGCCTACTGCCCGAAGACGGCTGGGATTGGCTCCAGCATGCACTACGACCCTTGTGAGGATAAGCAGACCAGAAAATGGTTGGATGGATGTTTTACAGATGTAAATGAAACGGTTTTGCATGATAGCTTGGATTCACAGCTATATTCTCTATGGTAAGGTAAAAAGTGAACTCAACATGCTTCATGCTTATATGATTATGGCCAAAATCTCAGCGTATGGGTTCGTACATGGATCTGATTTGGAATGTTGTGAAAGTGCGTTAACGTGATCCTATTATCTTTGCCTGTGTGACTGATGTTTCCATAGAGTGTTCATCTAGTGAGTCCTTCCAGTCTTGTGCGCAAACATGGTCAGATTTCACCAGGCTGAGCTATAGTATGCATTCCATCGCATGTTGCTGCCCAAGAACAAGTTCCTGCCTTTAACTTACCGCCAGTAACGCTAAATCCTCAGTGAGATGTGAGCTCTGACCAACAGTACCCTGAAAACATTCTGGCCGTCTTGATATGAACATTTTGCTGAAAGCAAGCCCAGAACAGCATGAAAACCCCGACATATGGATCATTTTAGAACCTATATCGAGCCAAAGTCTTACTCTCTTTTCCCATCGATATTCTTCTGCACCGTATGTCTGTATCAAAACTATGAAGTTCACAAAGTGGAAACTCTGTGAGACTTCTAACAGCAGATTTACTTTGGCCATTACCGTCCCAAACAACAACCGGAACCCACCAGGCGATACTCTACTTGACCAAGAGGCTACAAGACAAGACAAAATAGTTTGAACATCACCAGCCTGTACTTTGGCCTGTTCACTGATCATCCTCAGTAAGCTTGTTAGGGGCAAATTGTGCTTGTCTGTTTATGTTTTATGTTTATGGCTTAACTAACGAATCTACACAAGTAAATATTTTTGCTCCCAGCTGCAACGTATGTAAGTGCCGTTATTCCAACTCATAAAAGGGTGTGAACGCGTGTACGGTCACATATATTGAATTTTACTTGCCCTCGCAAAATGAGCTGTACAGTTTGCAAGTAACATCACTGATGAGAAAAGTTGTTCAATGCCTCATCTTGGTCTGTTTTTTTTTTTTATATCACAAAAACCTGGCATTTGAACAGGGCTTTGTAAACTTTACCACTGACTGTATGTATGCATTTTATGAGAGCTGGGCCTCTGCAGTGTATTTTTACTGGAGGTTGTTGCGATAAACTCATGATGTCCCTTTCTTTGAAAAACAGAGGACCCACATCCGTCACAGATTGGGATCTTATATGATTTCTAGGTAAGAGCACATTGCACAGTTCCTTAAAAAAAAATTTTTAAAAACACCTTTCTTCTGGTAATCCTGATACAAGTTGTTGTCATTTCATTTCAAGCAGAAACCAAAGAGGCACAGAGATGGAGCTACAATAATGTGAGTACACTTGCAAATTACATTTCCGTGCAAAAGCTTTAGCTAAGGTAGTTGGGGGGGGGGGGGGTCAGTTTTACAACTTCATGTCAAATTGATGAGATCACAGGAATTTCTGGGGCATTTTTGAAGTTGGTCAATCTTGGAGAACTTGGCAAACTGGTTGATTCCTGTAATGAAGTTGTTGGAATGATGGCTGGGACATCTTCCAGTGTGTCATGCATGCATAGAACATGTTCCCACAGGTGTCAAATCCAGGTCCAGACAGTAAAAACACTGCCACAGTTTGGTTTGTAATTTCCCTTACTTTCCGGTTGAGGAGAAGGACGCGTGGCGAAAGCCATAGTCATGTGACAGGAGGGTATTGAACTTCTGGACCTGGATCTGACACCTCTGTATGTTCATATTTCTTCCTGTTTGTCTTTGGGCTTAAACCTGTCAGGGTAGACGAATCATCTTTCATCTTTCCCTCTCCACTCAATTGTGGGGTGTTCCTCATCACCTCCATAAATCATCTCTTTGATCTTCTTTGCTTCCTACTTGGTGGCTCCATTTCCATCTTCCTTCCACTGCTACAGTGAAACTCCTCTACAACGAAATCATGTTTGCAGCAAGAAAATTTTCACAACAGGGGACTTTTCACTGTAGAAAATTTTATCTCAGACGTAAACACGAACACATACACAAAAAACGTATATGTGTACTTTGATTTTTATTCCAATAGTGCATAAGTATGAGCATACACTTATTTGACACTTCATATAGCCAGCGTAGAAAGAAAAAAGGGAAAGAAATTGTGAAATTTACGATCAGCATTTACTTTCACTTACATCAATTTCTTGCATAATGTCATTTATTTTGCTTCCTCCATCTTTCATTTGCATTACCTTTATCCTGTCTTCAAGCATTAAAGCTTTTCTTTTCTTAACTCCTTGGTATGCAAAAGTCCATTTTGTCGCCATTTTAGCAATGTAATGTTCGTGCTACGTCTGAAACAAATACTTCATGTACTACTGCGCATGTGTAAACAGTATGGTGGTTGCTGTTGCCGTTTCAGAATGAAGCAGTAGAGGTCGCTGTGGCATGCTGAGGTTGGATTAGACTTTTGCGGAAGGCTTGTTTTCGTTGTAGCGAATCTCGTTGCGAGGCAAGAGCAGAGAAAAAGATTTCGTATAACGGAACAGGGGGACTTTTCGTTGTAGGGGGAGCAGAAAAGTGGGAATGGCTTTCATGCATGAAAATTTTTTCACTAGGGGGTATTTTCGCCCATGTAGGTTTCGTTGTAGAGGAGTTTCACTGTATAACTGATTCATTTGTCCTTTGTATTAGTCATTTTTCGACTGACTTTTATGATTGATTCACTTTGAACCTTGCTGATATTGAACAGGAATTTACCACTGACCAAACCTGATCCAAAAGCAGCAGCCCATTCATTGCTTTGTTGCCATTTGAGTCAAATACTACCGAATGCTTCATGATGCCAAAGAATTTGTTGTTATGCCCTGACTTTCATGCAATGGCGCAAAGCTTGGTTTTCACAATAAATTTCAACTTTTGGAGATCAATTTTGTTTGTGCCAAAGTTGGCTGTTTTGGTAGCAGTAAACTGCAAACCATCGCAATTTCAACAGGCTTGACAAATTTCAGTTTAAGGTGATTTTTTTTTTTCTATGTCCTTTGACTGGACTAGTTTGGGGTCAATGATTTATGATTCTAAAATAATGACTGACATAATTTTCCTTTGGCATGTTTATGTTACCTAGTTTAAAGGGAACCACCGGACAAACTACAAAAACAGTAACTGTGTGGAAATGATGGTATAGTACATTTCAGTCAGTCTTGTCCTGCGGTCATTGTTGTTTTTACACATGGGAAGTCTTTCAAGTCAGTCTAAACCCCAGGCTGTTTTAGCTGTGTAAACATAGAAGATGGGGCTCACCAATGGGGCTCACCAATCTTCTTGAAACCGGGGGCCTACTTCTTTGGCACTGATTAACATGTGCAATTTTGCTCAAACTACCTTTAAGTAGATGCTATTATTAAAGAGAAATGAAATTCATCCATGGAAGAAGACTGATCATGTTAATCATTTTTCACAGTGAAGATCATGAACAAGGTAGAAAACAGATAAATATCGTTTGTAACACATTTACATTTTCAAGTGATCACGTCCACAAGGTCACACAGTCCTGTTAGCCCGCTGGCTTATCATGTGGTCCTTGGATGAGAACTAATATAATCAATACAATCTGTACTCTTTTGGTTGTCAAAACACAAACATCATTTGACTCAGTCATATACTTGGGTTTAAAAACACACACACACACACACACACACACACACACACACACACACACACACACACACACACACACACACACACACACACACAACAACAACAACTGTTTTAACTGAACTATTTTCTGGATATTTGGAGATTTTCTGGAGGGAAGGCAAATGCATACAACAACAATGGGCACCAGACAATTTTCTTAATTTACTGTCATTTAGTTTCACCTCTTTGCTCCTATTAAACATAAAATAGCAACACAAAAAGTGGAGGGAGGATGAACGACCAAAATGTTTGTCGACTTGAAGGTAATGGGAATGTTTTGGTTATGCACTTCGCCATCCCACATTAAATCCGAATTATGCCTCCGGCATCTGTTGTTTTGCGACACCAGAAAAGCTTCATTCGTCAAGCAACAGACGGCACGAGATGATTATTCAGTGTGATCCATGCCTGATGTGCATGTTTGTCTTTGTATGCGCAGTGTGGTGAGAATGCGGGGGCAGATCGAGCCATCACAGAGAACTGCATTTGAGCTACAAAGGCCGGGATTTCATTCCAGTCATTGGCCATGCTGACGAGTTTCATTGACGAGGAACAATGCCGATGGACCTTGTGTAGAAGAAATATTCTGTGTATATTATGTTTATGCATCCTATTACAAATACATTTCCAGTCCACTAAATGTATTTCTCCACGACATATTGACTCTGTGTTTATCGCCTAATCAATTGTTTGTATCGTTGTTCAAAAAGTTATTTATTAGTTTGATTCTATACAATTGCTGTATCATAAATGCAAATCCAGAATGTATATTTTAAATGACCACATTAGTAGTAACCTCATGATACGCTTGAACCATTTTACAGCGTCATTCTCGTTTGACTTCACATTTTACGAGGAGTCCAAAACACAACTACAGAATAGTACTTCCTGTACATGATCCGGCCCATCGCACTATAAGATATTTTGTCCTCGCTGTTTAGCATGCCGCATTGTTTATCCATTTATGGGCGCGGCGTGTTGAGCAAGGACAAACAATTCCTGTTGTATTGGAGAAAAACTATGCAGTATAATATAATGTACGACACTTCGGGCTGTTTCTCAACGAACAATCTGTCCCATGACATTGCTCTGTTATCATCAAATTTCTTCCAAAAAGTCAATGTTTGTACAATTTTTTTTCCCTCATTCCTTTTTTTCCAATTATAAAAATAGCTCCATGACTACTCAGGCCCAAAGTAAATATTTTAACATCACTGAGTCCTAAAATACATTTTGATGATAAAAGATTTATCCTTCAATTTAGATTGAATTTTAAAACGGATATTTACCTGCAGTTCCAAAAATGTTCTTTGAATTTACTTGATACAAACATGTACATTGGTTTGCACGTGATTAAAATGTTTTAAACGGACTTTTTGTTTGTTGTTTTTCTCCAAGGAGAAAATGGGAAAATTGCCTCCGTTAACTACAAATCAATCACGTGCAACCGATGTACATGAACAAATTATGGCCTGTGACACAAAGCAGCTGCGTCTTGGTTAATGATGTACATAATGTCATAAAATAAAGCCAGCCAAAAAGAATCAACATTGGGATGCACTCAACTCCCTGGCGGCTGTACGCTTTTAAACAGCAGCCATGCAACTTCCTTCCCGAAAGGCAATTAAAAAAAAACAAAAAAACAATTGGATTCATTACTTTATTAATTTATTGGCAGTGTTGCTTTACACAGGAAGATTCATTCGCTCATTGGCCATAACATGAGCTACACTGTCAAATTGGATGAAAAGCTGCATCAGAAATTCCACACTGACTTATTTACCAAACAGCCATCCATCCATTTTCTAATTTGCTTCTCCTCACGAGGGTCACCGGGGTGCTGGAGCATATCCCAGCTGATTTCGGGCAGTAAGGACATCCTGAACTGGTTGCCAGCCAATCGCAAGGCGCACATAGACGAACAACCATTCGCAATCGCACTCACACTCGGGACAATTTAGCGTGTTCCTGCCATGCACTGTGAGGCAGACAATGCTAACCAATTGCCCGCCGTGCTGCCTATTTGCCAAACAATATGCATCAAACAATACCACTTTGTATTAAGATCACATCTTCAGTTGAACCTGTTTACCTGTTTGTTTTACATGGTGCCGCATGAAAGGAGAAATTCTCACACGTACACAAGATACCACTCCGTTCTGGTTTAGTCAGACAATGGTATTCTAAATGACTTCTGTGACTGTCATAAAGGATCCCACTGGTGTAGCTTGCATGTGACACTAGAGAATACACAGCTGTGGCATTTCCTGTTGCCGCAGAATGGAAGTTTCCAGCCCTTGGATCAATAACCCTGAAGGAATGTGCCTGGGAGAATCTGTGATGATGCCAATATGAATCCCTCGTCATGTTTACAAGACAAAGGGATGTTAACCACTAAGTATTCAAAGAATGCCTTACCTGTGTTAGAGATACGTAAATGTAGGTCACTCTCAAAGCAACACTCAGAAAGTGAACTTTTTCTAATGTGCATATTTCTTGTGTCAATAAACACTACATTGTGGATTAAAATTTAACAATGTCGTGTCATTTTTACAACGTGGGTGAGCGGGTAACTTGTCGTCATTTAAGTGCCAATCAGTCAACTGGTTAAGAATGATAAATGAAAGCCCTAAAAGCTACCCACTAATGGTGTTTATGTTCCACATTAACGAATGCAACAAAACAAACCATAGCCCAGCAAGATGTTTTACCTTGTAGATAATCTTGTTTTTCCTGAAAATCTTCACTCCACCCTAAAATTGAGTTTTTTATGAACAATTTTTGCTCATCTTGTTTCAAATGAATTCTAATATTCTGAAGCCTGAATACACAGACTGCCCTGTCTTATATGGAAAGACAAAAGTATAATTAAGGTTTAGTTTTCAACTTTATTTTTATCATCACATATCTTGAGTCAGTAGATACATTTTCAATGTAAATCTACTGTATGTTGTCCACATGAAAGATATTGTGTGAAACAATCTCTTTTCACTGTTAGTAAATCATCCAATATTTTTTCTTTGTTCATATCTTTCAATTCTATGCTCTTCAAATGAACTCATGGTGAGTACCATCAGTCTCGTCTCACACTTCAGCTGATGCTATCGTCATCGTCTATCAAGCCTTAAGCACCAACGACATGTCCGTCCGTACCTTTCATTTTATTGCTTAAAGATATTTCGGGTTCCTGCTGACGATTGGGATCCACTGAAGCTAATTGATGGAGTGGTTGCACTCAACCAGGGTGCTGCTGTTGAAGACACTGGAAGGAAGACTTTTACCCATCAGTTTGTTGCCAGCCAAACAAATAAACCACAATTTGGCGTACATGGACAGAAAAACTGTCAGTGTTTTTAAACTTCTGGCACATTGTCAGGGATTTTGCTCAGCCTCATAAGCAGATAGGAGGCTTCAGTTCCTCGAGAACATCTCCATGCTCCTTTCGGGGCATTTGCCTGGACCTCAAACCTGGTGAACTAAGTCATCGCCTCAACAGTGAAGATTTTTTCTGATTTCTTGTTGTGACCACGAGGCAGGTTCATGATACCTTGGCAGTGAATTCACTGTGATCCGACAACAGACACTCCAGATGCTCCAGTTTGTTGAAAATGTTCTTGCCAATCTTGCGAGAACTCAGCTCATTTTCAATAGAGCGTGATGCAGACAAGCTCACGAGCTTTGTCAAAAAAAAAAAAAAAAAAACTCCTGGATGCCTCTGACGTTGTTATACTGCTAGTAAACAGGGCTTGATTCACAAAGACAGCCTCAGAATGTTCATATTGCAGGGCAGTTGCTCCCAAGGGTGCAGTCCACATCTTAGGTCAATGTCAGAGGTGGGACAAGTACTAATTGTAGATCCACTCGCCTCATGAGGACGAGAAATGCTACCTCCCACATCCTGCACGATACCTGTCATTTTGATCTCGCACAGCCTCCATGCTTGTCCAGTTGAATCACTGCCTCGTACTGAATGGAATATGTTGTTGCTATACAGTATACTGTATGTTGTAACCCCCCCCCCACCTCCTAATGCACCCACACAACAAAACACAGACCACCCACCCTAACCTCATAATAGCACATTTGTTCATGTATGTATTTTTTTTTTTTTTTTTTTTTTTTTGCACCATAGCATATCACCTGGAGCCATGTACAATCAGTCCCATCTGTGTGATGGTGCGGACATCTGCGTAGTTTTACCTTTATGGGAATTGCCTTATCGTCACTCAAGGTACAGCTTGGAGTGAAGCAATCTGAAGGGATTCATTCCACAAGCAAAAGGTGTAAGGTCTAGTTAATTGTTCACAATCGACTTCGGCACATATTTTTCCTTGTTTTCGTTTCCTGCTCCATGCGGGTGCTCACCTCGTTAATTACAGTTTTCAGGGTTGGTGAAAGGTTAACAGCAAGTTTGTGCTGGTGCCTGGGCCACATAATTTGTGTTCATTCACTAATAGGGGTAAACAGAAGCAGATGTATTCCACCCTCCCTGCATATTGAAGCAGCTGTCACGTATAAGTACACAGTCTGCCTTCGGAAATCAGTTTAAATTCTGAGACATGCATTTGCAAAAATGCATTTGAAAAAAGTGTTCATAATTATCTTGTTCTTATTTCCTTGTCTTTAGCTTTTTCAATTTGGCCTTAGTAGGGGTGCTTTTAAGGCCACATTCGAAATGACAAGTGATGATGCAGTGACATTCTGAATGTACACCCTACATTTCCCTCTGCATCTGATATTGTTTTACATTATTTAAAAAAATACCTTCATGCATATGCATATACATCCATTATCCATCCATCCATTTTCTAATTCGCTCATCCTCACATGGGTCGCGGGCATGCTAAAGCCTATCCCAGCTGTCTTCGGCCAGTAGGTGGGATACACCCTGAATTGGTTGCTAGCCAATCGCAAGGCATGCATAGACACACAACCAGTCGTGCCGACAGTCACAACAAGGGACAATTTGGGACAATGCTGGTCCCTCTCTTTGGAATGACCTGCCACTGAACATTCAGCAAGCACCCTCACTGCCCATCTTTAAAACCCGCCTCATAACTCATTTGTATTCTTTGACATTTGACTCAGCATGACTCAGACTTGATCTTAGTTTTACTGTTTGGTTCTTTCTACCGTCTTTGCTATTGATTTATTGTTTTATTGTTGTATATATGATCGTTGCTCCATGTCCAGCACTTTGTATACAGTGATGGCTGTTTTAAAGTGCTCTATAAATACAGTTGAGTTGAGACAATTTAGAGTGTTCTATTGACCTGCAACGCATGTTTTTGGAATGTGGGAGGAAACGGGAGTACCCGGAGAAAACCCACACAGGCACAGGGAGAACATGCAAACTCCACACAAGAAGGCCTGCTTGCTTTAAAACTTTAGTTAGCTCAGGGTAGTCTGTCACTTTTAAAAGTACTGTAGGGCATGCAGCTGGTGAAAGGTGGGCCTCTCACCAGCAACAACCTTGCAACTGTCTCAGCAAGCATAGCGAGGCTATAGACACAGGTGTCACGAAAGGGATGTGTCTGTGTGTATGTGTGTGTGTGTGTGTGTGTGTGTGTGTGTGTGTGTGTGTGTGTGTGTGTGTGTGTGTGTGTGCGTGCGTGTGCGTGTGTGCATGTGCATGTGCGTGCGCGTGCGCGTGCGTGTGCGTGTGTGTGTGTGTGTGTGTGTGTGCGTGTGTGTGTGTGCATGCGCGTATGTCGGGGGGGGGGGCTTGTTTTGAGGAACGCAGTACAAAAGTGTTCGAGACAGACTTCCCAGTAAGTTGAGGGTGATTGTCAAAATAGAATATGAGACAAGTACTGTTTGACGAATTTATCATAGGGACACATACTATAAGGTCCTTTTTTGATGCCCAGCACAAGTTTAGCGCAAAGTGCAGGCTAACTGTGTGCATGAGGGGAGTTGTCTTTGTTTTGGTATTTTGCTTCAGTAGTGCACACAGAAGAGGGTGTGTGCCCCGTTGTGGGAGGAAACACAGCCGACTCCCGGCCAATTGTAGTGGCTCCCAGCTCATTCCTTTTTCAATTGAGTACAGAGACAAGGACATGGCCTACATGGCAGAAGGCCTCACCGGAGTCCATGCAGGAGATCGGCGCGCGCAAAGTGCATTTAGAGGTAAAAGGAACTGCAAGAAAATCCCCATTTGCGGATGATGTAAAGTTGTCTGCTGTGGATGGGCACTTGGAGACCGTCTTTCACCAATGGTCGTCCGTCTGTGTGAGACCGTCCTTCCATAGTTGTGCCACACTATCATGGAGAGCTATTAAAATATTTTAAGATGATGATGTAAATTCATTCAATTAATTGATTTCTATAATGATCCTGAGGCATTTTCCCACACTGTTGTCATATTTATGAATAAATACCTGTTTGTGTCTTCTGCAAAATGTTGGCACATGCGGTGGGGATGATAAGTTCTCCAAAATATGTACACCATATTCTTCAGAACAAAATGTACCTGCTGGGAATCCAATAAATTCACCAAAAGATGCAAGCTGTAGGTTCATTCCGATAAAGCTCACTCATGTCTCAAGTTTCTCTCTTCTCAACATTTTGACTTTTCTGGGGAACACACATTTGGACATAAACTGAACAGATTTGGTCCATTTCCTGGTTGCTGCCTGAAGCATCTCAGGCAATGCCCCTGTGACTCCCTACATTTGGACTTCCCACATTAAAGTCTTAACGCTGACCAAATCTGGCCCTGAAGCAGATGTGGGGATGGAGGTTCCGTGGATGCTAAACATGGAAAACTGCTATTGATTTAAATCTGTCCAAAAAAGATCTGCGTATAAACTGGAGGACACCCAATTGGAGTGGACAGGTATATGCAAAGAAAAGCAACACTAAATCCCTCTTTTGGAATGGAAGAGGATTCAGTTTCGCACAACCAAGGATCTTTCTTTCTGACCCCTATAGTATAATTACCAAATGTTAAGAGGTCACCACCAAAAGGTCAGTGAGTGCTTTGTTGTTTTTGCCAAAACAACAAATTACAAATGGCAATCACTCAACTATGGAGATAACTCCGACAGTTTAAGACTCATCTGATTAATTTGAACAGTCATCAAATTTCTCTGAGCCAACACAACATTTTTCCACATTACTAAAATGTTTGGACATTTTTTTGGGGTGGTGCTAATGTATTTTACAGCAGGTGAAAGCCTTCTCATTTCCTTTTCAAGGAGACTTGTAAAGAACACCCACATGTGGGATTCACAGCACAACTGAGAATTAGTGTTGGAAACATAAAACGTGCCAAATCTACACTTGGCATGCCGCACAGTTTAGATGCCACTGGCAAAAACTCTTGTTTGTTGTTTCGGATGGATTGGTAAATTCCAGACTTAGATCAAACATTTCATCGATTACACCAGGGCATGAGGAAAAAAAAGCATTCTTGTTTGTTTTTAACAAATTGTCAGCCTAGCACCTCTTGCGCATGCTGATGAGCAGCCTGGTCACACAATGCCACCATCATAAGTGAGCAATGAAGATTTGGCACAAAAATGGTTGCAACAAATACCGCATACTGAGTTGACCGCGCAAACGCAGGGGAAATAAACAGGTTCATACAGTAAACAATTCAAACTGGGCTTACGCATAGCAATTTTCACAAGTGTCAGCCGAAAAAATAAAATAGGCAATCTTAGACTTTTAACTGGCGTCTCTGTGCGCTCCCATCATCTGGATCGTTAAGTTTTAGGTGGTTATCTCAGCTGTTTTCGATCAGTCCTTTCCTCGTCTTGGCCTTACGACAATATCAAACGTGTTCTTTTGATCTTTGCTGTGACGTGTCCCAACCAACAACCTATTAACACGCTCTCACAAAACCGTAAAGATATGAAACTCTACCAAGAGCGCAATGGGGAAATCTAGTTGTACTAGTGCCCCTGTAAAATTCAGTCTTTGTGAAATTTCAGTCTCAAAACCGGGCTGTGCCTAAAAACTCTTCAAGTTTTTTTGTGAGCACGTGTGAGATGATAGGGCCTTTTCCAAATCCTCTCAAAGTCTTCTGAACTACACGTCGCAACAGTAAGACACATGACTAGATCTCAGCAATAATAATCAATAATCTATCAAACGCATATTTGCGCAAATCTAAATTTCATTTGGGGAGATCAGGGAAGCCTCTGGATGGAGCTGGCTGAGCTGAAGAATTTCAGGCAGGAGAACACAAGAAAAATAAAAACCTAACCTTTGGCAAAAGAACACAAATGATGATTATGAAATACAGAGGAAACACTGAATGACAAAAACTTGATTATGTTGCCTTGTGTGAAACAAATCACAAGTTTTGATGACAAACCACAGAAGTGTGTTTCCTGAAGTAGTCTTGAAAAACAAACAACACAACCCTGCATGTGATTCCATGCTTTAAAAGTAGTTTGGAAACAACAGGATGCCTTTTTAAAGGTCATCATTTTCCTGTTGGAAATCTTTGATGATCAACTTACACTCACCGTTGTGGGGTGATCGAGAGCATCGTTTAATCAATGTTATTCAGAAAGGAATATTGCTGTAAATATCAGAATGTGTTTATTCTTTGTCCTGAAAATGTTATTTGAAACCGAGGGCCCTATTTTCCTGCCAAGCGCAAGTCTCGCGCAAAGTGTAGCCTCACTGCACTCATGGGTTGAGTTTTCTGTTTTTTGGTATTTTTGTAGAAGGTTGAAATTGGCACGAGCAAAATGCATTTGTAAGGAAGTGCAATTGTATCTCCACTTGCGGATGTTGTGAAGTTATCTAATGTGAAGTGGGCACTTGGAGACTACTTTGCAGCCCAGATCGTGTGTCGCAAACACACACACACATACACACACGCACACACACACACACACACACACACACACACACACACACACACACACATCAGTTCTAGTGTGGTCAGGGTGTCCGCCGTTTACTACCCAAAGACAGTTAGGCTAAGCTCCAGCACGCCCGCAACCCCCGTGAGGCTAAGCGGATTAGAAAATGTGTGGATGGAATGTATCCACCTTCAAGTGAAGCATGAGCTTTCTCTTGTTTTTTATTTGTTTTACTTCTTGCTCGCTCCCAATTTGTGGTATCGTTTGACCAGGGCACACATACAAAAAGAACCATTCACACCCAACCAGTGTTCCATGAGAGCGATAAACTTGTGCCGCGGGAAATGATCAAATGTCACTAAATTGGTCAGAAATGTTTTTATTTCGAATGACAAATAGTGTATCCTTGCCCATCTACCTAGACCAGAAACTTATAGTAACAGACAGAACAAATAAATTGTCTTGTATTAGTTGGCAGAAAATATATCAATATATCATATATCATGGAGGCGGGTGGGGCTGGGGAGCGTGAGATATTTCGAACTAAAAGTCTGTGCCTTGGGTCAATAAGGTTGGGAATCAATGCGTTAGACATGTCAAGTCTTACTCTGCGAGTGCCGTTTAGAGCATTCCCTCTGATTGCTCAGATATCGAGTCTCGACATTGCCGCAATCTTTGTCTTGATTGCAGTTTTAGTCTGTTCTTATGTCCTTGTGATCTCAAGAAGCATCATCAGTTGCGACCCAAGTACTATTCCAATTGAAAATACACATAAATCAAGAGCACATAAAACACCCAGATGTTCTTGTCTGCTAGCTAAAACCAGGGATGCATCAGTTGGATACTTGTGAAGTCTTGGCTCGGAAAATATCCCAAGCTGCATTTCGTGCCGCTGTCATGGAACTATTCCAGTCAGAGGGAAATAAACGACTATACAACCTTTCCAATTGAAGTGACTTACATTCTTAGGAAGTACGTTCTTAGGAAGACCGTACTTGGCAAGCTCATGAAAGGTTGACGGTAAGGGATGACGATGACCTGACCGGAGGTCTTGATGTTGAGAAACCATCTCTAGTTCCTTAAACACATTGTGCTAATTTTGGGCACCTGACGAAAGTGCTTATGCACAATGTATGTGCATATCCGCATCCATTGCACATATCCTAATCCACTGGCTATTTGCGCAAAGGCATTCCCTCACGCAATATGTGGCCACTCTATGGAGGATGAGGCTCAACGCATAGTGTGTGGTCTGCATTTAGGGAGGGGCAGTCCTGACTGTACCGTAAGTTAAATTGACTTGAAAGTAGATTCATTGCACTTACGGACCCTGTAAATTAAATTGTTCCCCTCCTGCAACTTCAGCCACCACCAATATGAGAGTCTAAAGAAGAAAGAAAACCAAGAAAAAGTGCAAAACTGCACGGAGCAATGAGAGGCACTTTAAAATTATATTTTACATAAAGTGCATGCCGGTGACAGATGAGTGCAATAATCCTTAATAAAAACAGAATGGGGTTCCTAACTTAATCTTGTGGTGCTGTTGTTTTAAGTGAGTGTTTAAAGTTGTGATGGCTCTGTGGGGAAACAAAACTACCGGTAGTCTCTTGATCTGATCGGCAACACATTGAAGCTGAAATCTGATTGGACCCAAAAAAAATGTCTAATAATGATGAACCCACAAAGGACTGGAAGCCGTGTGTCCCAGACATACGCAATGAAATTAAGACAAAAGACGGTTTGAGATAAATTATTTAGATTTCATTGAAGTTGTAAATGTAGGGTTGTGTTTCCCTAATGGAACGCCTCTATCTTTTACAGATAACATTGGGTCTCTCTCAAAAAGCAGGACCCAGAATCGAAATCTCATGGGTTATGCGTAAAGGCATTATCGACACGTGGTTTTGTCAGAGCATTCCTTTTGCTCTCCTATCACAAGAAAATCTGTTATGTTCATCTGTTGCTCATTATTAGTGCACACGGTAAAGGATGACGATGACCTGACCGGAGGTGGATGTATAACTTGTACCTGTAAACTAGTAATTGAGCCCAGATGACTTAAAGCCCAATGCATTACTCGTATTGCTTTCAAGAATAATCTGAGAATAATAGCCATAGATCATATTGAGAAGTTCAAGTATCATGATTTCATAACACAGTTACAGGGAAAAGACAAAAATCTCAACAACAAAGCAGTGATTTTCAGCTGCAGAGCTCAGAACACGAGATCTATTTTCAAAGGGAGCCTGTGTAAAGTGCTGGCCATCACCCACAAGGGAACAATCAAAGTGGATGCACATGAAAACAACATCTTTTGCCAGATGATGGGTTTATTTTGTTCAAATTAGGAAATATACACATCCTAAACTATCTTCTTGCTTAGTTTCCTGCACTAAAATCATGAGTAATGTCCTACTTTGCCACTGTTCCCTGTGGACCTGAAGGAAGGAAGTTGAGTATTCGAGAAACATTTGTCCCAGGACACAAGAAACATTTGCTCTTCAGTACTGGAGACCTACTTTCTCACGCACTGCTAAAGAGCATGAGATGAATCTGAATTGACATGCCTTCACTTTCCAAACTTGTCTCACAACTCCAGCAAACAGACATGATGTCTTTGCAGGGAATAACCTATGATGTCAGATTGGGTTTTAGTATCCGACAGAGAGCAATCACTTGTCACAAAGGAGTAAATGAGAATCGAAACAGCTTTTAATTTAGATAAGCCACAGCTGGCTCCAAATTTGCAGCTCAAAACCACACACAGATTTCAAT
Organism: Hippocampus comes; assembly: GCF_001891065.2. Lineage (NCBI taxonomy): Eukaryota > Metazoa > Chordata > Actinopteri > Syngnathiformes > Syngnathidae > Hippocampus > Hippocampus comes. The sequence continues at coordinate 1,234,935 of NW_017805983.1, read as the reverse complement.
GAAATGAAATGAAATACCCTCACTCGAAAAACAACATTCAGTGTTAGTAGCGACTTCAAACGCACAAAACAGTCATGGCTCATACCACACACTGTAGTCTCTAAAATCGAGACTGCGAAGCGCTTGTGGCTGGACCGGTGCTATTTTTGACCGTGGCTTGCGTGTCTTTCCTAGCGGAACATAAAGACCCTCCACTTGTTTCACGGAGGAAGTCAATACGCGTGGGACGGTTAAATGCAACGCACCAGTGGCTGATAAAATAGTTTTTAATCATTGTATTTTCCATACTAGCATGTAATATATTCTATAGTGTTTCCTCCCAATTTATTTTAATTCATTTTCCTCATAAGATGTTTGCAAAACCGTTTCGTGTAAAATCCAACACCGTAATGAAGGGCTCCGACAGGTGAGTGACAGCGACAGACTGCAGCGCTTGTTGCTAAATATCAATAGCTAACCTGTCATTTAGTCCACAAAAAGTCAAAAGCCCGTTTGCCAGTCACCGTCACTAGTGAAAGTATGTTCAGCAGATGCTAGTCAAAAAGTATTGCTGTAGTTTGAGGTTTTCCCAATGAGTCTCAAATAATTCCAAAACTGCTACAGTCGGCTAATTAAATGTGTTCATTTATTGGGAGGGGGACGCATTTTGGCTAATTTACGATAAACAAATTATTTATTTGTAGTTACTATTGAATGTTCCACTTACTGACCTCTTGCATGAAGTGAATTGTGGACGACTGCATTCTCTCACTCAAATAACACTGTGGATTTCATTTAGGAGAAAGCTCAAGGCTGACATAGCAGTAGCCTTCCCTTCTCTGACTTCGGATGAATTAACAGAGCTGGTCCCGAACAAAGAGGAATTCAATGTTGTGAAGATTTATGTGCACAAGGGAGACTCTGTGACATTATATTTTGGTCATAAGAACCCGCTCTTCTTTGAATTGGAGAAACAACTTTATCCAACAGGTAATTAAAAGGCTGCTAAGCCACATGAAAATAATGGAATGCTAAAATTGAAGTAGCTCAATTAAAACGTGCATTTTCATATTGTAATAGTTTATATGCTTTGGCGCTGCCCTGCTGCCCTGCCTACATTCAGGACATGGCCCCCTGTTCTTCACAAGTTGATCGGAGGAGCTGGTAAGATTCTTTTTGAAGAGCTAAACAGATTTTTAGATTTTATTTGAATGATCGGGACATTGCATCCATCTTCATGTCCACAGATCTCATGCTTCCAGGTGTAGTGGTGCCTTCCGGTGGACTCCCAGATGTAACACAGGGTGGCCCGTGTGCTGTTACACTTGTGAATAATAAGTATGTGAGTTTTTTTTTGGTTTGTTTTTTTATAAGAGTTGCTTATTTGACAGAACTCTCTGTAATGATTCCAGAGCTCCTGTTGCAATTGGCACTGCTGCAATTTCCAGTGCAGAAATGCTCCGTGTGGGCATGAAAGGAAGAGGAGTGTGTATTTTGCACACATACATGGATCATCTCTGGTAAGTGGCTTCCTTCCGCCGGCCACAGCTTCAATGATTGCTGTTGGAATAGATTGTCCACAGCGGGAAGAGATAATTGGCATGAAATACTTTTTTCAACATATTATCAATCGCACTTTTCAGCCGATGTCCCTGCTTGTAGTGGTCAGTGATAGCACCGTTGATACTGTTGTATGTTTAGTTAAAAGGAATAGCAGCAATTTCATAGCAAACACAGTTTTGTCGTAATGTGATTATATTAAGAATATTTACACAGCATTTTCAGTGACATTGATTATCGCAGTGTAACTTGCAGTGATAATCTATCCATCCATCCGTCCATTATATTGATTCAATCTTTTAATTCAACATAGGAGGTCACAGGTGTCTTAGTGACATATCTGTTTATTTCTTGTCTAGCTGAAATTACCCTGTTTTGAGGGGTGGAAGGGGAGCCCGAGCGCAACTTGCCCCATTAAACTAGCTACTGGCCTGTTATTGCCAAGACAACCGGCTGTGGAGCTATGGTTGTGCGATAAGACAGACATTGCTTGTGGAAGCAGAGCCTAAAAGACAAAAACATTTTCACTCGTGGATGTCATACCTCATACGTTACACTTCACACAGTTGTCATTGTGTGGATCTGTATTTGTGGTGGATGCATCTCACTCGGGCTGCATGATGAAATGATAATCATGATTATTTTTGATCAATAGTGTAATCTTGATTATTAATTACAATTATATTAGGGAAAACATCTCTATTTTTATTGCACTTTTTTCAACAAACAATAAATGTTATTTTCAGTCCAAAATCCATGCATCCATCCATCCATTTTCTAATCCGCTTTGCCTCGTGAGGGTCACGGGACGTGCTGGAGGTGATCCCAGCTGTCTTTGGGCAGTAGGTGGGGTACACACTGAACTAGTTTCCAGCCAATCGCAGGGCACACATAGACAAACAACCATTCGCACTCACAGTTACATCTAGGGACAATTTGGAGTGTTCCATTAGCCTGTTTTTTGGAATGCAGGAGGAAACCCACTCAGGCACGGAGAGAACATCCAAACTCCACACAGGAAGGCTGGAGTTGGAATCGAACCCTACCCCTCTGCACTGTGAGACGAATGTGTGAACCAATCGCCCACCGTGCCGCCTCAGTCAAAAATAAAAAAAATTAATAGACTTTCATTTTAAAATGTAAAAAAAAGTCAAATGTACCCAAGGATTTAAACTTTATCAAGGGCTGACTGAATAAACATGTACTTTGTTCGCTCGACATGACCCACTCTCATAAGACTCCCGCTGCAAGGCTCTCCTTGCTTGTTTTTTATGCATCTTAATAAAGCTTTTAAAATGTGTTTGGCCCCTCGTGGTTGTCTGACTACTGGTTAGGAAAGTGCTTGTTTCGACGTGCAGCAAAGCTGAAGCATGAACAAAAATATCACCAACAATCAGGTTGATTTAATTGTGACCGCCAAAATCGTGATCACAATCACTTGAAATCAGATTAATTGTACAGCCCAAGATCTCGCACATTGCCATATATACACAAATACCTTCACCACATTGAAAACGTCATTGTGCAGTACAGTGAACTGATTATTTTGGTCGTGGCAGTGTTTCAGGCTGTGGAGTTCTTGAAATTTGCAGATCTTCAAACAGCCTTGCTGTCAAATCATAGGCGGAGAAACTCGATATGGCAGTGGTTAACAGTCAGTCCCACTGACATTTGTTTTCAACTATATCATGTATTTTGAAAAGATTAATGGCAATTGCATTCATTCATTCAGGAAAGATGACATGCAGTCTGGGTGTTTTGCATTACGAACTTAATCATAGAACAAATCAAACTCTTATCTCAAGGCACCACTGCATTTGTCAACAAGCAATTAAAAAGTCTGTCTTCCATATGTCCCTTTGAATTTGTTATTCAGGGCTTTTGGAGATAAGTCTGGTCCTCCCACTTTCCCAGAGGCGGAGGGGCAACCACCTGATGCGATTGATGGTAAATATGTGGCTGATGAGCAAGAAGAAGGCGAGGAGGTAGAGGAGGAAGGTGAGCAGAGTGCAGTGCAGGACCAGCAAGCAAGCGAGCCGGTCAAAGATCAAGTCTGCCCTGCTGTTGCTGAGCAGGCGGAAGGGGAAGTTGAAAAGGGCAATGAGGAAGGGGATGAGGCCCAGGAAGATCAGAGGTCACCACAAGGTACCGGATTTTGGCCATCTTCTCAAAAACATGTTCACATTTTGTGCACACTCTCATTCACTAACATCAGAAAATATGTCTAAACTTTGGACTAGTACGCAAAATATAAGTCCTTGTTTCCCGTTCATCCACAAACAGCCCGAGTCAGGAAAAGTGAAGCTTTCACCCCAAAACTTCGGAATGCCCAGTGAATATAAAACATCTTCAAATTCATGTTAAATGGAAGTCAGCTCGCACCTCCTTCAAGTTCCTCTGATTTACCCCAAATAAAGTTCAGATGAGACTCTACATTGTCCGTAGGTGTGATTGTGAGCACGAATGGTTGTTTGTGTCCCCTATGATTGGCTGGCAACCAGTCCAGGGTGTAGCCTGAGGTCAGCTGGGATAGGCTCCAGCACGCCCGCGACCCTTGTGAGGATAAGCGGCTAGGATAATGTATGGATTGATAAAAGTCAGGTATACTAGTTGGCTTTTCCTGACATTTTTGTTGTTGACTGGAAAATCCTGAAGGTTTTGCCCTGAGTGCTATTTAGAACTTTTCAGAATTCCCTCCACTAAATCTGTGCGACATGGAGAAAATTTCACATCTCAACATTTTTGCCAGCTATCTTTCACAATACAATAACCATATTACGATGGGTTCACTGAAAATTAGGCACTGTTCTTGAAAAGAAAAGGCAAACCATCAATCCAAAATGATGTGGAAAGTGCAGTTTTTTTTTTATTACAACTGTCTAACAGCCATCGTCATTAACAAAGTTGGCAGTAAATAAAAAAAGAATGAAATTCACATTCTACGGCAACTGTACTTTATTTATAAATAATGATTTAGTGCTACAACAGACATGTTTGTTGTGTTTGTGTGCATGTGTTTGCCGCATCAACGCATATTGTTCTGTACCAATTTGTCCATGCGTGTGTTGTGTGGCTTGATATACAAGTCACTTTCCCATTTTGCAGCCCCGCTGTAAAGTTCCTGGTGGAATGTAAAAAATATTGAAATTTGGCTAAATTGTTCTGCAAATGAATTTTTATAGGTTGCCAGCTCTGTAATATGCTTTAGGTGTGCCACTGTGTGTATTTGTCTTTGCCATAACCTCTCTTCTTTTAATGCGCCTCAGCTTCACACAAGACAGTGAGCAAGATTCCTTTCAAATGTAGAAAATTAAGTCATTGGTTGCCAGGCATGCTGTGACGCATGCGGAGCTGTTTCCTGACCACATGATAGTGTTCTTTTGATGAAACTTGATCATGGTATTTTCTGAAGTGGTGAAAGGCGAAATTAACACAAACCCGGGTCACCATGGTTTTTGTTTGTTTGTTTGTTTGTTTGTTTGTTTTTCCACAGAGGTCATGGATGCTTTACTTTGGCAGTGTTTCCTCCTTGCTCTCAAAAGCAAGGTGAAGAAATCAGAGCTCCCTCTGCTGACAAGCACTTTTCTCCGCAACCACATGTTTTCCTGCTGGTAAAGACTCGGCAATTACTCACAAAGCACTCAAGAGGAATTCAATTACGTACTTACCCAACACATTCTGCATTTTTTTTTTCCCAGCCCGAGCGGAAAACAGCTAGATATAAAAAAGTCCAGCTATAAAAAGGTATATGTGTCAACTTGCACATTGGTGATGTTATGAGTCTGTTGGAATCCCACAAACTTTTCTTTGAACTCGAATCTTCATACAGCTCTCCAAGTTCCTGCATGTCATGCAGCAGCAGCACAGTATTGTACGTGTGAAAGAATTGACGAAGGGCGTGGAGAGCATTGTCGAGGTGGACTGGAAAAGCCCAGAGTGAGCTTGCCATTTACAGACACCTCCATTCGAGCTGAAAACCCTTTTTAATTTGTTTCCTCAATGTGTGTCATTCATAGACTACGCTTCTCCATTCCTGAGGAGACAGACATTGAAGAGGTTCCACTCGTAGAAACACTTTATCATCCTCCTGAGATCACCCCTTTATACTCGGTGTCAGCTCGACTGCAGCCTCTTTTTCAGGATGCAGACAAAAAGTGTGTGCAGATGTGTATTTTCACTCCCCAATGCGACGCTTAATAGAACACGTCCCTATGGGTTCAGAAAGCTTATGAGTCAGCAAGTGTCCACATGTTTCGTATTTCCTTGAATTTGGCTCAGACTCTGCCTGGGATATGCCGTGGTGTACTTTAACCACCAAACAACTTTCCGAGGGCGGGTTGGAATAAAGTTACCACAGCAAACTGCTCTTTTAGTATGTGTACGAACGTGTCTAAATGACTTATCTTTTATTGCTTTACTTTTACCAGCTGAATCACTCAATAGGTTACGTACAAGGTGCAGCGTGTATGAAATTGTGCGTTGCATCCTTCAGTATTGTCTAACTCTAAACCATGAGATTCCTTGGAAATCAAAGTCTTGGGTGACTTCAAAGTAAATCCTCTTAGATATCTCCAAGGTCTCTTTAGTGTTATTTTGTCAATCTGCAAAATGTGATGTCAAAAGCTGCTTTTACCTTCACTGTTTGGTTCTTCATGGCGCAGATCGGTGAAAACTTTGCTCTGAGATTTTGGTCCATGTCAAAATTGTATTTTCAGTGGGCACAGCCATACTCTTAAGGGAGAATTTGCAATGTAAGTCCACGTACCTCCCATCCCTGCGAGTTTCTAACCAAAGCCAAGCCCCTCGCTAAGGTGAACGAGATGTGTCCGTACATAACATGAAGTGCTACTATAACATAATTTAGGGACCTTTTCGTGGTAGATTGCCGTGTGTGCACTTGGCATAAAAAACAGCCGTACCTTCATTTTCGTGCCAGCGCAAGTTTAGTGTACCGTTTTTCAGGCTGTGTTGCTCCTCTCTGTGCGTTCCAACACACGGAGTTGCCTCGCCCCTGAGTCATCTGACAATTTGGAAACTGAAAGTAGTCTGCGCTTGGCATCAAAACGGGCGGATCATCATTTTCATGCCACTGGTCTAGTTCAGCGTGCCTGTGAATTTGGTTGCAAAAAGTAGACTAATTTTGAACTCGTATTAACCAGATCTAATTTGAGGTGCAGGTGGTGTCAGGCTCCGGCAGACAAATATGACATTCTGCGGACGTGCGTGGTGAAAGTCATCGAATTTAATTCAAAAATATGCCACCAGCATGGAACAATCCATCTGAATCGTTGTCGAAATCAATTAATTGAACAAATAGTAATCATTATCATCTTTAAAATATTTTAATAGCACACTAGTATACGATCGGGGTGCAAGGCGGTCTCAAACTGCCAAGCTGACTACATCATCCGCAAGGGGAGATCTTGCAGTTTACCTACCAATGTCATGCACGGACCCCAGCGAGTCTATTTCTGTTTCTGCAATGTCAAGCATGGTGTACTGTGCTCAGAATGCCCTGAATGTGATACGCTGGGCACGAAAATAGTTCGAAGGATAATTTATTGGAGTGTCATGTCAATTGAAATTCAAAAAGAGTTGACGAGTTCTCTTCTTTAGAGCAGAAATGTTGCTCTCGCGTCTCTTCTGAATCCTTTCCGGTTATTCTGCCCTAGTTAGAGCCAAGCTCTTGAAACCCTTGGTAGCAGGTCAGCATGGGGTCATGGGAGTGCATGTCAAAATGATTGATACCTCGACAGTCACGCCTTGTCTCTGATCCATTCAGAAATGATGTTCTCTGGTGCTCCCACAGGAAAGGCGTGGCACTCCAGCCTGCTGAGGTGAGAAACATTGTCACTGAGTATGTGAAGAAGAATGACTTGGTGGATGAAACGAATAAGAAGTAAGTACATTTTAGATTTCACTTCCACCATACCGTTTCAATTTTTGAAGGTGATTGATTGAAAATGACGTACAATATTTACATCCTTGAAATTGTTCATTTAGTCAACAGGCAAGAGGGAAAGAAAACTCTGTTCCTGGCAGTCAGTAATAAACGCTGGTAGAATAGAACCTTAGTCAGGGGCATAGGCTTGCTTCAGGGTTCAATATAGTTCCGTGGTGAAAGGGCACCGACATTCACATCCCTGGGGCATGTGATGCTGCAGTAATCGGATAAAATGCTAAAATGTGACTCCGAATCTGAAGGGGCATTTCTGTCCTTTTTTTTTTTTTTCTTTTTTTTTTCAAAATGGTGTCTTTTGTCGTTTCATGTGCCACATAAATTGATGTTTAGCAGTAAGGGAGATGCACCGGATTAGACCATGGAAGCCTAACAAGGCAGCATGTTCCTTGCCATCCAGTTGCACGTCGCGACTGGAAACGAGGCACTCATTTTGTGTTTGTTTTTTGTTTTTGTCCCCCCCCAACCAGTTACGTGAGAATCAACCCAACACTATGCGACTGTTTGCTTGACAAATCAGAGTACCAGGACATAGAGATTCTCAAGTGGGATGAGCTTTTCAGCAGGTAAACCATTGGATTTTGCATTGGCACAACATGACGCTACACTAATTAAAAAAAAAAAATAAAAATCTCACCATCCTTTGTTCAACACAATACATTTTTGTGACTTGTAACGACCATGCAAAATAGTCTAGAACAGGGGTGTCAAACTCATTTCACATTGTGGGCCACATACGGACTCGGTAGATGTCAAGTGGGCCGAACCATTAACATTATACCATACTGTGCTATGAATCACCAAAATATCATCTCTTTCATTTGTTTTGGTCTCAAGAAACATTGATTGGCGCTTTCATATCATTTGCTACGTTGGGTCTATCTCCGTGACAGACTGAGACTGCTGTTTTCTTCCCCAATCAAAACAATGTTGTCTTCTACTGCAGTGTTTTTCAACCCCTGTGCCGCGGCACGCCAGTGTGCCGCAATACATTGTCAGGTGTGCCGCGGGAAAATATTCAATTTGTATGCCTATGCAGTCTATTGCCCAGAAATTAATCGTGTAGTACCCTCCCATACCGCTAGGGAGAAGCAACAGCTAGCCAATTGCCTTGTGTTTAGACGAGAGACAAGCAAATTTGTGATGCATGAATGCAGGACGACGGTGAAACAATAAATATGAAAGATGTGAAAATACTTTTTTCTTCGTGTTCATTTGATTCCAATTCAAGCTGTTATAATGTCATTCTTCAATGCTAAAAACGTTTATAGTAACAATATAACACATTAATTATTCAAATAAGCGTTTTTTTTTTCACATTTTCAGCTAGTGGTGTGCCGCGAGATTTTTCCAATGAAAGAAGTG
>NW_017805983.1:1221544-1225325 GCF_001891065.2 Hippocampus comes | reverse complement strand
AATTTAGAAACCAATGGGCCTCTAATAAACCAATAGGGGCGTGACTAACCATCCCCACCCAGTCCTCAAACAGGCCACGCTCAGCTTTTTAGCGCAGAGCAACTTCCCGGAGTCTTCACGGAGACTTCAGGGTTGTCTACCGCTGACGAAGCTTCTGTGAGAGAAGCGAAACGTCCTTTTTTGCTTTTTTTTGTTTTTTTTGTTTTTTACCCACAGGTACAGATGACGACTGACAGAACCCTTTCTACGATGAAAAAACGTTTATAGTAACAATATAACACATTAATTATTCAAATAAGCATTTTTTTTTCACATTTTCAGCTAGTGGTGTGCCGCGAGATTTTTCCAATGAAAGAAGTGCGCCTTGGCTCAAAAAAGTTTGAAAAACACTGTTCTCTGTGATCAAAACAGTGTGCCCCCTAGCAGATAATCCACGGATTGCATTTTATTTAAAATATTCATTCTGTGTCTTTAATGCATTTTTTTTTACTTTTAAATGATCCCGCGGGCCGGATCGAACCTCCTTGGGGGCCGGTTCCGGCCCGCGGGCCGTATGTTTGACACCACTGGTCTAGAAGCTTTTAGGCAATGACACACTTTCAATAGTTTTGCCTTCAGACATCCCCACAATGGATTTAGAATGAAACATCGAGTTTGACATTGACTTCAAAATATGTTTCCAAAAAATATATTAGTTACTATTTAGGAATTATAGCTATTTTTCACACAGTTATGTCCATTATCAAGAGCTAAAAGTATTTAGACAGTTCTCTCATAAGAGGGAAATAGATTAGTTGCAATATTCCTTTGTTTCTGTATTACAACAATTCAAGCAGGTAAGACCATAAATGTCAGGGCCTGTATCCAGAACATTTTTTTAGATTTCTCTAACCAACATATAAATAGCGTTCTGTGTCTTCGACCGGGTGAGATGTCACACTACAAGTCCATCACCAACCAGACCCTGGCCAGTTGTAGCGTGCTTACGTCAAGATTCAGTCCATCGGTACAGGACTGTCGGGCAGTCGGGACAAGCAGCTCTCATGCTAACGGAGGCATTAAGTGCATATGCGCGGTTCTACGTTCACAAAAAGAAAAAAAAAAGTATGACCCAAGTCCTGTATTGTGGGGGAGAGGGCAATGACAGTCTTTTCTCCAAAAAGAACATACGGTAACAAATGACACCACATTTGCGAATCAGCTACTACATTTGCGGTCAGCAAACGTAATATGACTTGAAATTCTATTGGTACTTTCCAGTATTTCCCTCTTTGTTCAAGTTGCTTTTTAAACACTAGACACCACATTGTAATTGCGTGCACCACGTCCAATCTCTCATCATAAGTAGTAGGGTTCTGTCTTCCTAGTTATGGCAAGCCATTTGAGCATTTATTCCATATCCATGATATCAGACATTAGTGTATTTCACTAGTTTGGTCTGTGTCAGCACTAGTTGGATTCAGCCACACTAGTCATGCACTTTTTCATACTAGATGCATAAAAATGCTGACTAGTCACTCATTTTCAGCAACTAGTGCCACTTTTGTCCAATTTGTGTTGAAGTCTAACTAGTGACACCTAGAAACACACTAGTAGTGGCAAATTCCCAGCTGGTCAGGTTTTTGATCGCTTAGTGGGCCACTGGACCAAACTAGTGAGGTTCAAAGTCTTACAAGTTAACTAGTAAGACAAAAAAAAAACTCATTCTAGAGCTTACTAGTGAACATGTAAACAGAAAAATGCCCACTGGTTCACTAATAAGCTCATTTTGGAGCTTAGTAGTTAACATGTAAACTTAAAACTCAAATGTCACTATTCAAGTAGTGGGGGCATTTTTGGGGCTTACTTGTTAACTAGTAAGCTAAAAAAAATATCTTACTTGTGAACTAGTAGGCTTATTTTGAGCATACATGTTAACTAGGAAGCTCACAAGGGTGCTAGTGCCGATACTTACATTGGATGAGTACGAAAGTATGCAATGGTTTCCTATTGGCTGTCCATTTCAAAATAGCATAATCCAACCAGTCAGGGCTCATGATTTGGAATTTTCATGCCCATTTCAAGACTGGATTTATTCACGTGGTTGGAACAACCATCGGAGAACAGCAAACAACTGTACTCCAATACAAATTTGGATGGAGGGCATGTTAGAGAGATTCAAAACATTATTGACAGACGATAAAGCACTGGTACACCTTTTCCAAATCCCAAGGAATCTCCTATTGCCTGGGAAAGCATCTGGTGCAGGTCGTTCTCTTGTCTTACAGCTCTTGGTGGGTACAAGCACATCATGCAGGTAGATGCCTTCAGCCTTTTCATAAAAATCTATACAGAGTTTTCCGAGAGAACCCAGGACAGGAACTTCATCTGCTCCAGTGATGAAAACCAGAAGGTCTTCAAATCTCATTTCGATCATTCTGTCCGCGACGAAAAGGAAGTAAATCACAGTAACATCTGTATTTGTTTCGAAAGGCAAACATAAAATCTGGACTGCATATACTGTATTTCACCCTGGCCTTGCGTAACAAATGTAGGGTATGTGAATATAAATGTAAGAAAAAAAGTACAATTTTGAACTGCCCCTTGTTCTGGTGTTGACATCGTCCTCAAATGGTCCCCCTGTGCCTGCCGGTGGTTGGTTCCTCTGCTACTGTAATTGTAAGTGAGGATGGATTTGAAGGCCGCCTTTGACAGAGGTTCCTGCATGTTTGGTGAACAAGGGCAAGAAGACAGTCCAGTTTTGCTTGACAAGATCTCACAACTTTCCGAGTGCATTCATTCCCTCTTTGAATTGGTGTATCATCTCGGCTGTTCTATAATGCAACAGACAGAAAACACGTCGAGTATATTAGTCTGGAAAAGTTTTGAATCACTGACAATCACTTTTAATCGAGAACGAATAACTGGGCCCAAATTCATAGGACTGTAGGCTGTATAGTCACTTGAACGTCATGATTATGTTTTTACAATGGCTTTCCATTTTAAGTACTGTAGTCATGACCAGGACAGAAAGAAGAAAAACCCTATACCCACACCTTTTCATGATGTAATTACATCTGCCTCTTGTTTCATCAATGAAAAACAAATTGGGGCCTTCTCTGTCTGTCTCTCATTTGTAAGATCAACATTATTATTTTTGTCCCCATAATTTGCAACACTAGTATTGTTTGTGATACTTGCAAACCATAAATGTTGGAAAAAGAAGCTTCATGAAGTACTTGTGATCTTTTTTTTTTTTTAATTTACGCCTCTAGATCAGTGGTCCCCAACCTTTTTTGCCCCACGAACCGGTTTAAGTCAGACAATATTTTCAGGGACCGGCATTTAAGGTGTGGCGGATTAATACAACAAAATAATATGGTATGAGCTGCATGAAAACTGTGGTGTTTTCGAAATATAACAATAAACACAAGGAGCGTCTAATCTGGTCGCAACACTCTTATCGCTATGGTAATGTTTAATGCCTTCAAAATACGACACAACGCAAATTCAAAGTGCACGAAAATGATGACTCACCACAACCCCGAGCTTGATTTTCTGCAATCAGACAGTCCCATCTCGGGGTAATAGGAGACAATGACGCCTCAAGTGTGTGGTTTATGTCCAGTCTACTTCGTAATTTTGTTTTAGTCGCCGTTGCTGCAGAAACTCCCCACCTCACACAGGCAGGATGTCGGAAATAGCAACAGTGCTATTGTGGCGATCTCAGAGTATTCAGCCATAACTTTGATCCAGTGGTTTCGAACGTCCTTTTAAGGCCGCCGTCATTTGCGATCTCCAA
>NW_017805983.1:1166397-1221094 GCF_001891065.2 Hippocampus comes | reverse complement strand
GTTTTCGAAATATAATAATAAACACAAGGAGCGTCTAATCTGGTCGCAACACTCTTATCGCTATGGTAATGTTTAATGCCTTCAAAATACGACACAACGCAAATTCAAAGTGCACGAAAATGATGACTCACCACAACCCCGAGCTTGATTTTCTGCAATCAGACAGTCCCATCTCGGGGTAATAGGAGACAATGACGCCTCAAGTGTGTGGTTTATGTCCAGTCTACTTCGTAATTTTGTTTTAGTCGCCGTTGCTGCAGAAACTCCCCACCTCACACAGGCAGGATGTCGGAAATAGCAACAGTGCTATTGTGGCGATCTCAGAGTATTCAGCCAGAACTTTAATCCAGTTGTCTCAAACGTACTTTTAAGGCCGCCGTCATTTGCGATCTCCAAGCAGCTTTTTTACTCATTTTGCGGGCTTCAGCGTTGACGTGAGTCAATCGTGACACAGACGGATGTAACGGAGAATCCGGTAATTTTTCAAAATAAAACATCTTTCGTTTTCCGAAATAAATAAAACGGAAATAAGGCAAGTTCTTTCTGTGCGGCCCGGTACCAAATGCCCTGCGGACCGGTACCGGTCCGCGGACCGGCAGTTGGGGACCCCTGCTCTAGATGATACTATTGGTTGGAAACACTAGAGCAGTGACATTTCCACTGCATCTTTAAACCAAGAGGGCCATATACAGTCAATAAAAAACACAGGTACTTCATGAAGTTTCATTTGTCCATCGCACGATTTGTCATCGATTCAAAACATTTAAAAAAATTATATCGACTACATATTTCCATCATTTGTAAGTTGTAGTCGTAGTGAAAGCATGCTGTAAATTCTTGTTTTAAAGTGACGCTTTCGTAGCAGTTAAAAGGATAAATCTTATTTCCTTTGGATGCACATGCAGGTCACATGAAAGCAGACAGCTAAATGTACGGGAAATGGAAGGCCAATATTGCATTTACAGCACACTCGACCACGTTTTGTTGTCTTGATCTTTCACCAGCAAAGCCACAATAAAGCAGGAATGTTCACAGACCCAACTTTGCTTTTAATATGATCCTCAAGCACAACCAATCCCAAATGAAACATGATTTGCGACCCTGCTGATTTGAACTCTGGACCTTTTTGTGTCTGGACGGGACTCCCTGTGGGTTGATCTGCATGTCCAACACATTGAAAGTGCAGACCAAAAGATAAAAGCAAAGAGCACTTCACTGGCGTTGGACGTTTTAGCCACAATAAGATCAAAGGCAAAGACAAAGCAAAATTATCTGTACTGTATATGCTCACGTTGAGGAGTTGTCAGTATCAGCGTTTCACAGTGGAGTCAAGCCGTTCCAGCATCAACCAGAATACGCTAAACTGACCGGACTTTGAAAACTGAAATTATGTAAAGAGATTCAGGACTTTTCAAGCAAACGGCAACGTTCCTCAGCTTTATGATTGACCGCAAAATTGTTAATTTTTTTCCAAAAAGTAAAAACATTGGCCTGATTTCTACAAACTGTACGTTTGCATTGATATGATCTTATTCTTCACCGCAGTCCTGACCGGTTGGCACGTACCAGAATTTTCACACATAACAAATGGGATTCTAGATTTGTTCCAGTTAAATCAAGTCCATGTGTAACTCTGTCTTAGGTTTTCCACACATGAAAGAACAACTCGGGGAAACATCTCTGTGCATATTGATCATGGATGGAAGGGCCGATCTTATTGCCGTACAGTGAAAAGAGCAAAAATGATTTCATCACAGTGTGACTTGATTTCAAAAACTGTCAGGCATGTGCATAGCCAACTTACCCCGACACAGATTGTCCGTGGCGCCATGCCAGCACTACTGTGGGAATCTCAACGGCAGAGTCAGGAACAAAAAAAAAAAATCACAAATACGAAGATAACGGCTGAGTCTCCATCACAGGAATACGACACACATTATGGCTTACTTCATGAAAATACTGGCAAAGATGACGGCAAACTTTCATGCTCACAGCAGTTACATGTTTGAGAATACCCCACCCCGCCCAAACTAAAACACATGAAATCACAAAATGGCTCTTGTTTTCATGCGCCAGAGTTACTTGAGAGCACTGAATCGAAGCCAAACCTTAAGTCCGGTATCCAATTGTCTTCCTCAGTTGTGATTAACGCCGTCGGAGAAGTATTAGCGTAACAATGGGTTTATTGTTGTGCTTGTCTGGAAGAGGCGAAACATTGACGTTGAACTTGTTCTTACAGAACATTGGGGAGAATGCAGGAGTGCTATCAAATAGTGTTTCCTGGACAAACGCCGCGAGTAAAGAAAGGACGTATCGAGCCTATTGATGTCTCCGTGGCGTCCCGAGGCTCCAATAAGAAGGTGACCAACATCCCTTTGATTCTAACCCATCAACTGTGCAGGACTTGTAAATTCTGTTCCCCATTTGATGTGCTGAACCGCACGCAGAAATTCACTCTTCTCTTGCAATTGCTTTGTTGAGGCTGAAAATTGACTTTGAGTGGTGAAGAAAATGGATAGATGCATATACCATGTGTTCCAAACATCACTTGGCACTTACAACTTTTTCCTACTTTGTTTCGGTTGTCGTTTTAACAGACGTACGACCATGAGCATTTGACAACTCACGCTTTGCGGTTTTTGGAAGCATCGCATTCCCTTGGCTGTGAATCACCAATTGACTTTGGAGCAGTTTTACATTTTTTCTGTCTCGACCAAGGTTATGCTATAATTAACAAAAATTAATGTAATAACTAAAGCTGATATTGAAAAAAAAATGTCAGCGAAATAGAATAAAAACAAGCTTTTAAAAACAATGATCACTAACTAAGCCTACATTTTTTGTTTATTAAATTAGAACTGTAGTTACAGCAAACATCTTCACTTTTGTCGTTGTCAATTGAAGGGGAAGTCAACCCAAGAACAGATGCTATCTCAAGAAACTTGCCGTGGATAGTGTAAATTGTGTTGGAACAGCGTGATGGCTATGATCTGGACTGCAGTCGCGGGAGAGAAAAACCTCATGCCCGGGAGAAATTTTTCAACTCTGCACCAGTGTCATTTGGCAAAGAGTGATACTGTATAAACGTGGCTTCACATCTCTGAATGATGCCGGAAATGAAATTGAAAAATGGACGTGTATAGTCACTTTTGGTACGCCGTGCATGGTCGCTGTACAATGAAAAACATTCCAATCACTTTTTTTTGTTTGTTTGGATAAAAAATTGCAAATTCGTTTCTTTGGGCGATGACCATGTGTGAACTATTTTAAGCATTGTGCTTTCCATTTTGCATTGCATTGGCTGCACCTTCAAAGCAGGGTCTGTGACATGTGACGTTAATTTAAAATAGTCTAGTTTTGGTCTGAAAATTGGATTTTCCAGTATGTTCCCCTGGAAATTGAGTTTGACAACCATGCGTTACATTATGGAGACACTTTTTTGCAGTGTCCATTTTAACAATTCACTGCTGTCATTGTTTTCTTTAGAAACCAAACCTGATTGATTTATTATTCTCGTCGTGATGGTTTTCATGTGCTATGTGTAGGTGACTGTAATAAAAAACCTGGAGGTATACGCTTTGGATCCTTCTGCTGTCGCCACCGCATTACAGCAGAGAGTTCAAGCCAGTTCAGTCCTGCAAGCCATTCCCGGGGCCAAAGACAAAGTCCTGGTCCAGATTCAAGGCAACCAGATTCAACAAGTTGGACATTTGCTGCTAGGTTCGAAGCTTTTGCTCTTGTACAGCT
Source organism: Hippocampus comes (assembly GCF_001891065.2). Lineage (NCBI taxonomy): Eukaryota > Metazoa > Chordata > Actinopteri > Syngnathiformes > Syngnathidae > Hippocampus > Hippocampus comes. Next base: position 1,217,347 of record NW_017805983.1, on the reverse strand, counting down.
AAAGCCGGTTGATTGGTGGATGTCAACATTCTCTGTCATATGTCATTTCAGATCATTATGGAATTCCTCGCAAGTACATCCAAGGGTTAGACAAAGCTCCGAAAGGCGGAAAGAAGAAGTAGCATTTCAAGGTCGGACCTGATAGATGGCCTCCGTCGCTTCTAAAACTGCTCTACTGTATATCAATCAACATTCCTGTGAGCCTTTTGTTTGATTTACAGTCATCCTGTGACAACTGGCTTATGATATTTCTGTGTTGAGAGTACTGTACATTGGCTGATGGTGTCTATCGTATGCTCAAATGTTTCGGCGATTAGAGCTGTCATCTTAAAGCAGGCCTTAAGGTAACCAATAATAGCACGTGACTTTCCGGATGTCACCACCCATTTTCATATCATGTGGACCTGTGTCTGTCATGATATGAGTGTTTTCACATGAAATGTCACTGTATAAAATAAATATTTTGTCAAAGTACAATGTGTTCTGCATTGATCATGTCTGTCGGTGTGATGGTGGCAAATAGAGGATGTGAGGGCAAAGCAGAGTGACATGCTGTAGTACATCATGGCCCCGGGCCAGATGTTCAGCCATATATAACTATGTGCACAGTGCGTTGAACACTTTTTGTTCATAAAAGACTCATTTGGATTCCTCTGGGTTTCACTGAATTTCATTTCTTCTTCTTGCAAACTGATTATTTTTAAGGCCTTGTTTTCAATGGCCAAATTCACTGAAAGCACACTAAGAATTCGAGTATAGCAAGGTGCAGCGACTTTGGCCGCTTATTTCAGCGAAGAGTTGTTTGGATCTCTGTTTTTGTTTTGTCACTGTGTATTTTGAAGGGAAATATATGAATGCATGCATCGACAGATGTTTATGAAAAACAAAAACGACTGGTCAATCATCAGTAGGTGGGAAAGGTGGAGTCAGGGAGAGCCACGTTATCATCTCCACAAAGAAAAATCCTGTTCCCCGTTCTTTCCGCTAAGAAATGTTCTTCAGATCAGATATAAATCATATATCTAGCTAAAAAGAAAACCAACACGGTTGAATAAGACAAAGACATAGCCGTATTTGCAAGCAATAGATATCGTACTTGATCAAATAAAGAAGAGAAAGACTGACTAATTGAAATCTTTAATTTGAACATGTGACAGTGAACGCAAACGAGACCAATGTTGGTTGATACTAGGACATATGTAATGCCCCAAACATCCCTGTGTTAATTTAAGGACGATAAAACCAGCAAACTAAGTGTACAACGATTTGTTGTCTAAAAGTGAATTTATTTTCCTGCTACTGACTACAATAAATTATATCTTGCTCAGATTTAGAGAAGGCTTCTTTCTGTCAAACTGTTTTTTTTTTTTGTTTTTTTTTGATGATTTCTGAAGTGGTAAAGGTTTTCTCACTGAAACCAGATATGGTTTTGTTGTCAACAAATAAGATGAATGTGATTGTGATGTCTTGCATGCAGTGAATCTGGAAAGTAGTCACAGTGTTTCACTTTTTCCACATTTTATGTTACAGCCTCATCCAAAAAAAGCCATACATTTTTTATTTCCCTCAAAATTCTACAGACAGCGCTCCATAATGACATCATTCTTTTTTTTTTCTTTTCATGAGACGTCACGTACAAATCCAATTCCAATGAAGGTGGGATGTTGTGTTAAACATAAATGAAAACAGAATACAATGATTTACAAATCATGCTCAAACCATATTTAATTGAATACACTACAAAGACAAGATATTTAATGTCGAATCTGATCAACTTTGGTGTTTTGAGCAAATATTCATTAACTTTGAATTTTATGGCTGCAACACCTTCCAAAACAGCCGGGACAGGTGTCAAAATCAATGAGAGAGTTGAGGGATGCTCATCAAACACCTGTTTGGAAACTCCCACTGGTGACCAGGCTGTGACATGAATGGGTATAAAAGGACCTTCGCTAATTTGCTCAGTCATTCAAAAGCAAAGGTGGGGCAAGGTTCCCCGCTTTGTCATCAACTGCGTGAGAAAATAGTCGAACACTTTAATTAAGGGCAATGTTCCTCAATGAGCAATTGCAAGGAATTTAGAGATTTCGTCATCTATGGTCCATAATTTTATCTACGTGTGTGTGTGTGTGTGTGTGTGTGTGTGTGTGTGTGTGTGTGTGTGTCGGTGGCACGGTCGTCGACTAGTTACATGTTCTCCCCATGCCTGTGTGTGTTTTCTCCAGGTACTCCAGTTTCCTCCCACATTCCAAAAACTTGCATTGCAGGTTGATTGAACGCTCTAAATTGTCCCTAGATGTGATTGTGAACGCGAATGGCTGTTGTTCGTCTCTGTGTGCCCTTCGATTGGCTTGCAACCAATTCAGGGTGTCCCGCGCCTACTGCCCGAAGACAACTGGGATAGGCTCCAACAAGCCCGCAACCCTCATGAAGATAAGTGGATCAGATAATGGATGGATATATTTGTATACACGCACACACACACACACACACACACACACACACACACACACATGCGCAAATGTCATATGACCAAACCTAAAAAACATGTGAGCCGTGACAGTCGTTGGCTGAGCCAGAGGTGCTGTCATGTCAATTTCAGGTAACAGCAAGTGGAAGACTTGGCCCCTGAGATGCATAAAAATGGGTGGATGAACGAAATAGAAATCAGACTACTGTGTTAGACCAACGGGGGCACATAGAACATCTTATTGTGAAGAATTATTTTGATATGACCTCCCAATAAAAACAAATTTTCCAGTTAAGTGTTGCCATTGGGCATTTCACTAGCTCACTACTTCTGCTTTACTTGCTCATTAAAGTTGGCATGCTCCCAAACAAATTGCTGCCCCCACTTCTGGAATGACGGCTGTGACCCATGAGTCTCATGAGTGTTAAAGTGTAGTCACATGATGAGACTACAAGGGACACTTTCATAGTGACTTGGAAAAAAAGGAAACCATCCATAGAGAGGTTGACACAAAACAATACAAGGACTCCTTGAAGTGCTGCAGTATCAATCACGAGTCCTGGGAGGACACAGCACAAGACTGCGTCGCCTGGAGGGCCTGGGGGGCGCCTGGGGTCTCTTGTTATGAAGCAAAGCATGTGGAGGAGGAACAGCACAAACGCCAGCAAAGGAGAAGAGCAAATGTTGCCTCTCAGCCTGGTTTGTTGAGCCTGCAGCCATCCAGTGTCCTCATTTTGACAGTTTTTTCAGGGCAAGAATTGACTGTGCATGCAGCCTTCATGGCACTCACATTCACATTCGTGAGACAACAAGTCTGGGGTGTCTTTGCCAGGGAGTAACGAACCAGAATGAAGTGCAGTTGAAGGCATTGTCTGCCATTCAAGGTGAATTGCAGGACAGACATTTTTGATTTTTCAGGCACAAAATAGTCAAAAGAGAGATGCTACAATTGTTAAGTTTATCAGCGACAAGAGGGGGTCCCAAGTCCGGTCCTCAAGACCCCCGATTCAAACGATCAGGATCGTTACCGATCTTCTGCAAAGCTTGTTGATGAGCTGATTATTTGAATCAGGTGTGTTGTAGCCATCGAAAACAGGTTGGATAGGGGCTCTCGAGGACCAGACTTGGCCACCGCTGAGTTGCAAGTGCAGCACCGTCTTTCCTCCTCGACTTCAAACAAGGTGACGTGTCATCTTTGTTGTCATCTACTGGTCACACTATAACATTACAACCACTTACACATACCAACGTTTCAAAAGGGAAATCATTTACATTATTTCCTTGTTTTTTTGTTCTTGAGTGAGTTAACCTATTTGTGAGTCAATGACAGTGAATTTCCCTTGAGCATGAGTACAGCATCGATCTCTATCGAACTAGGCTTCCCTTTCCTGATTCTTTTGCTTTTGCTTTGTTGTTTTTGGGATGTGGAAGGAAGTCAGAGTACACAGAGAAGACCCATACAAGCATCGTGGACAGCTTGCAAACATAGCAAGGCCCAAGACCACATTTGTACCCGGAACCTCAGAAGAAGAATATATAATTGAATAATTCCTCGCTGGACACCCTGGAGTCTTTTCCAGACTTGAAATATTAATCCTTCATGAGGCTATTAAAAAACTAAAGAGAAATGTTTTGCAGTGACAGTCTGCTATCGGGGAAAAATAAAACAATAACAAAAGTCTTTTCTGTCTTTTATCTACTCTTACTCTGTATCCAAGTTAACATCAAAGCACATGTAACCCTAATCATTCAACACATTTTACTCAAGACCAAAACAAATAGTGGAACGCGTTCAGCCAAGGATTTCCAGACTACAGCCTGGAGATCATTTGCAGCCTGCCACCTGTCGTATCGTCACAATATGGCACTTCAAGTAAACTCGGTTGTCACCAACCAGACGACGTCATCATGTTTAGAGGATTTGACTGCTAAAACAGGATTACACCATTTGACTTTTTTTTCTGATTAGAACTGCTTAAGGACTATGACTAAAGACCAAAAAGCATAAACTATTATGAATATTTTTAGGCTATAGTTATATCTCAGCAAAAGTGACATTGTGGAGTCATTGATTGTAGGAGATTGGTTTTATATTGCACTTATATTGAACTCTGTACAGTTCTTTTCTGAAACATTTATTTTGTGCAATGAAACACTTTGTTTTTTTCTTCCCCCAAATTTGCAGTCTACAGCAGCAAAATTGGGATTTTGCTGCTGTAGACTGCAAATTTCCCCAGTGTGGGACAAATAATGGTATCTTATCTTATCTTATCTTATCTTGAGGGCATGGGCAGCAACATGTTCTGAATAGTATCAAATAAGAAATGCATGTTAATAATGATGTTAGGTTCTTCAAAGCTACACTCCACAATGTGTTTGCACTGTATGTTTGCTCACTGTACAGTAAACATACAAAAGCACCCTGGGTTCATCTGCACTCTGATAGGGGCCAATATGAGCGATCCTTTTAAAAAAAAGATTAAAAAAAAATACAGAGATATTATTGCTCTATTCTGATTTACAGTTCAACACAGTTTAACAATGTTTTTATTTTTGTTGATGGACTCGTGTACCGTATGATTCAGACAGCCGGGAAGATGTGTTTGGTCAGTAGGGAGTGCAAGGGCACCGCCCTACCCCACGCTATGGTCACCGCATTACTTTTCTTGAAGACGAAAAATGAAAAACAAATTTTGAGAATAAAATACAAATATTCCAAAATATCTGTTTATTTATGTTAAAACAAGCAGAATTTAAAAAATACTATACAAGTACTGTGTAAATTGTTTCATTTTCATCTGTTTGTAAAAATCACATACTTCCGGTGTGGGGGTGCACATATCTTGACACATTGACTCTATTTGCGGTAGCTCCTCTTTTATGGAACAGATAGGGCCAAGGTGGGGCGCAACACCCATGTCACTTCCTGCACATAGCACTTTGCCGTTAGCGCAATCCCTGTTCAATGGCATGTCAACATCCAATTAATGACACAGTCCACTGCTGGAATGACTACAGTATTTATCTATGGTAATTCAGTTTTTACATTTGAAGGTAGGTTTACGAAGCGTGTTTGCCTTACTCTGATTCTGATTTTGGGTTGTTCTTACTGAATCATATTGAAGACATATACAGTCGAGTGGAGTTTAGCCATGCTTAATCATCACTGGTGTTTAGCCCAGTGTTTAAACATGCTCCAAAGCTTGTCTACTTCACTCCAGGAGAAAAGTCCACCATCCTGCAGACGGCATACCATCATGTGTGCCTAATCTATTGGGTAGTGATAATAAAATACAGATGCTTCTTTTTTGCTCCCTTTTTGTGAGTTGCGTCAAAGAATATTACAAGACATCAACATTGTACCCCATTGACTTTTTTTCAGACGAATCCGGCTAAAGAACATACTAGTGCATTCATGTATCATATTTAAAATGGTCCATTTTAAAATGACCATTATCATGAGCATGATACTATGAGTGAGAAGAAAATCCATCAACCATGCACAAATCATTCCCCTCAAAGTGCACTCTTTCTGGTTGTATAGATGAAGTCCAGATGTTGGAAATTACTCTCATCAGATGTTTGTAGGATGACTGATGACCGACGTGTATGCATAGCAACGATTTTTCTCAACTCGCAGCTCACAACAACATACTAAATATCAATAATGATGATGTTCCATCTTATACATTCAGCTAAAAAAATTCTCTTTTGACATTGCAAAGGTGAGACTGACATGAACTCCTAGATTTTTTTTAGTGCAAGTTGCTCCCATGCAAACGAACTAAGCTTGAACCCCACCATCTGTGATTGGCTCTTACACTTCCTAACTGGCAGGCTGAAGTCTGTCAAGATTGGTAACAGCATTTCAGGCAGCATCACCATAAACACAGGCACACTACAAGGATGCGTCCTCAGCCTCATCCCCAACTCATTGGTCATGCATGACAGTGAAGGAAACCTGTTCTAAATTGTCCCTCGGTTTGATTGTGAGCGTAGATGGTTGTTTGTCTATGTGTGCCCTGCGATTTGCTGGCAACCATTTCAGGGTGTACCCCACCTGTTGCCCGAAGACGGCTGGGATAGGCTACAACACGCCTGCCACCTTGATGAGGGTAAAACGGATCAGATAATGGATGGATGGACTACAGGATGGAGGTGGCCAGCGGAGGTGGGTCGTAACCTTTCCTCAAGTAACCTCTGGGATAAATTGTACTTGCCAGAATATTTTTGATGCAACATACTCTTACTTATACTTGAGTGTATATGTTAAAAAGTACTCATGGGAAAATGAAGCTTCAAAACTGCATCATGAACCAGTTGTTGTATTTGCTGACTCATCTAGAAGGCACTGTTGGTTCAAATAAAGGAGGTTTAAAGAAATGTATGAAAGTGTTTGAAAAAAACAGTTTCATAATGAGCTGTCGCTTGTGCCGAAATGTGGAAACTTCAGCCTACAAAAGCTCAACGTCTAACATGAAAAAGTTTATTGCAGTAAGTTGTAGCTATTCCTATTGCTGTTTACTTGTTTGGGCTGCTCATATGCCAACAGATTTATGGTCATATGTAGCCAAATTGTCAAATGTGTATCATTTGGGCTACCTACATGCTGAAGGCTGTCTCCTGCACAGACGTAAATACTGTCTCCGTGTGTGTGTGTGTGTGTGTGTGTGTGTGTGTGTGTGTGTGTGCATGTGCGTGTGTGTGTGTGTGTGTGTGTGTGTGTGAGTGGAATGTATTTACAAACACATTCCACTCACTAGATAGATAGCTAGATAGATAGATAGATAGATAGATAGATAGATAATAACAAATAATAGTCATCAAGTTGAGTTAGAATGACAATACAATCAAAAGTAATGGTTCGGTTGGTGACATTGCAAGGCGCAAATGAACGAGGCATCTTCACGTATACGGCCATGGCGTTGATGTCCTCAAGATAACCTCTACTGCACTTTTTCGTTGGTCGGCACGACTGCGTTAGCGCATCATTGGACACTCCCACGTGTTTACAAAAAAGTCTCCAAGCTCTTGTCCAATACGTAGTTAAACTTCAATGACTCTTGACATTTCCATATTTATTACTAATCTGACTTATTGCTTTTTAATGACTATTTTCATTATGGTGGGACTGATTACTCTTTAATGAGTATTTTTCAGTTATTTTGTTTTATTCTGAGAAATGCATTCTTGTAAAACCAGCGTCGAAGAAGAACAAATCTTCCATTCTCAAACAAGAATACCAATAAATTATTCATCACAGTCACACTGTTTCAAAAAATGTAGCCAAAAAATAAAGACTGTAATGGTAAATGAGTCCAATGTGGGAATAACGTGTATTCCGAGTAAATTATGGCCAGACATCGAGAGGCTTGTCTTTGGGTGTCGTGCTTGGAATTGAAATGAACACAGTTCTCATTTTCATAACATAACCTGCATGAGCCATCAATCTTCCCTCTTATTAGAATGTTTGCTGCCAATAATGACAAACACGAGAGAGCAGTTTTACAAGTTCTCAAGCAGTCAGTTCTGGTTGATAGATGCCTTGACCTAACGCAACGCATAAACAGTGACAGTGGCAGACGTTTTCAGCCTTTGGTTAGAACACACATGGCGAACACATGTGCCTGACGCTCCCAAGGTTCTCCCTTTTAATCTCAATCTATGGCCTTCCATGTGTATGATTTGCATGTTCTCCATGTGCTTGTGTGAGTTCATCAGATTCACCAAATTTGCATGCGTGAACGTCATTGTGAATGGTTGTCTGCCGATGCCAGCAATGGGCAACTTAAACAGGGGGCCATCATTTTTTTTACCCGTGGTACTAGGGGGCCAGAAAGAATCACACGGTTCCTAATCAGGTGTGTGACAAAAAGGACATTTTTTTGTTTGTTTGTTTTGCAAGAGAGCCCTTTGCACCAGAAAAACACATTTACAGTCTATGGTTATTTTGTTGTTTACTTCAAAGTATCTGTTTTGGGGTTAAGTTAGAGGATCTTTTTTATTCATGCATTGAAATACTGTATATTAAGCACATGTATTATGCACATATGCACGTATTGAGTCCATATTTAACATAACATCTGGTTAGGAAGTGCCTGGTCCTACGTGGGCCGCCCAATAGCACTGATGAAAAATGATGGCCCACTCCAGCATTCAAGCTGTTGCAATTTTCATTTATTAATTCAGGGATGGGCAACTGCAATGCTGGAGGAGGCCACATTAAGTGGAAACATTTGCTCTACGAGTGTCCATATTTTGAACCCCCTTGAAATAAATCAAAATGCTGGTGGTTAATGGAACTGAAAACAAGCTTCCTAAAGCGTCAGTTACCCCAAATGTTTAATATGACAATGAAAAGAAAATATACGTGAGCCAAAAGCACACCAAAAGAGGAGTTTTATTATTCTGCTGCAATTTCACGATGACTGAGTGATTCCGGTGAGAACAAAAGGCACTTTCAAGCGACATAAATGTTGCTGTTCATTCAACATGTTTTTCAGGTGTGACAATTATGGTTAAATGTCTGCAAGCTGCCAGAGGAACCGCATCATCATCACATACTGCTCTCGTATGTGTGTTTGATCAGGAAAAAGAAAAAGTGGATTTTAGCCCAATGCTCCATGGCCTTAATCTGCCGGATTAGTGCATCAGAAACTTCACTGTGGTGTTTTTATATTCTTCATTCCATGGCATCTGTGTGAGTCAAACAGCTTTTGCAGCTTCCTTAATGTCATTCTATGTGTGCACGTTGCACGTGTTGCAAATGCCTTTAAACCAGCACAGGTGGGATTGATCGTATGAACAGCAACATCCTCGGCCACATGTGTACCAGACAAGATGAAGGGAGGTGCGCGCTGGTTAAGAGCTAAAGCGGCTTGGCCTAGATGAACAGGGGATCTCGGGCTCTCTGCCAATCAAAGCCCGAGCCAATAACTCACTCTTGCTGAAATACTGAGGAGACCATGAGCTTGGCCGCACGCATAGTTGATGTACAGTGCCTGTCTGAATTTTTTTCCCCCTATCAAACATATTTGGAATGCAATATAACAATTTTTTTTTTTTTTTTCACGCAGCACAGAGGACGGCCGGTTAGCACATCCGCCTCATAGTCCGGAGGTCCGTGTTTCGATTCCAGGCACTGGCCTTTCGGTGTTCTCCCCGCATTTTCCCCGTGCTTGTGTGGGTTTCCTTCCACATTCCAATGGGACATAGGATAAGATGTTCGGACAATGGCTGGATGTTTTTTTCACTCCATGTTCTTATGGGTGAATGCAAAAATAATTAAATCAAATCAAAGTCGGCGGCTCGGTGGGCCGGTGGGTAGCGCGTCGACTTCACAGTGCAGAGGTCGTGGGCTCGATCCCGGCTCCGGCCTTCCTGTGTGGAGTTTGCATGCTTTCCCCGGGCCTGCGTGGGTTTTCTCCGGGTACTCCGGTTTCCTCCCACATTCCAAAAACATGCACGGCAGGCTGATTGAACACTCAAAATTGTCCCTCGGTTTGAGTGTGAGCGCGGATGGTTGTTCGTCTCTCTGTGCCCTGCGGTTGGCTGGCAACCGGTCCAGGGTGTCCCCTGCCTACTGCCCGAAGACGGCTGGGATAGGCTCCAGCATCCACCGCGACCCTCGCGAGGAAAAAGCGGATAGGCAAATGGATGAATGGATGGATGGATTGCTGAAAAATAAAAGACACACCCCAAAGTCTTCCCATGGATGAATTGTTGGATTCAAGTGTCAAAAACATTTAATTTGTTCATCATCGTTGAAGTCTTTCCAGGAAATTAATCTTTCTCTGGTGAGTTGTTAGGATAAGCAGGAGTGAAAAGAGAATGAAAGATTTCAACTGGATTGTTTGTACAATTGCAAAGGAATGCTGCAAGAATCAAGATGCTTTCTCCCAGGATGATAATGATACATTGCACCCTGCTAACTGGAAGGCTTCGATAAATCTGTGCATGGGCGGAACAAAGTGGAAAACAACCAAGTATGTGAAAGAGGAGATGAAAAGTTACAAATACGGTGTATGTTTCAATCGTGGCAAGTTGACGTTTGTTGTTCCACTCCGGTCCTGTAAGTGACAGCGGTGCTAATGCTCATTGGTGGGTGACATCTGCCAAAGAAACTCATGGCAAAGACTGCCATGAATGTTCCCAATGATACAGATCAGAGGTGCAATGATTAATTGATTAATGGACAACTCATCAGTTAGCAAATAAATCAAGAACTGTTTTTGATCACCGATGAATCCTTTAGATACCTTTATTTTTATTTAAACTTGTTCAATGGTCAGAGTGTCATCTTCTCAATAGTACTTTGTAAATATTAGCGGATTTCTCCATGAAAGTGGACTTTGTGTTTCATCAAAGTTCTACAAGAAAACAATAATCAACTTTTTTGCCTACTTTCTCAATTGATATGGGCCAAAGCAATAATTGAATCATAATTTATTCATGTTTGCACTTCGTAAATTTGAAAAAATGTCATGTTTTGGAATAAAAGTGTGGAAATTAAAGCATTAAAGTTAAAATGTTTTTTTTAATACAATTTATGTTTCTTACCCTGTCCAATGACCAATTTTAGCCCGTTCCCACTGCAGTTGTTCCCGTGAATCAGCTTTGTGTTAGTGCGGTCTGGTGTGTTCATGTTGTCACAGAGGAGCAGGAGGACTTAATAATGTCGAGAACATCAGGAAGGACCAAGGTGGGAGGTCATTGAGGATAATGTCAACATGGACAACTGCCAAAACTAAGAGATCATCTCACCACCACGGAAATGGCTGCACAGTTCACTGTGATGTAACACACAAATGCTAATGGGGAAAAGGCTTAGGGTTTTCATCTTTCATCCATTTAATGTGCACTGTGTTTTGGCCGTGCTATGTTGATCACGAGGCCTGTGGCTTAAAGGGACACTTTTGATGATCAACGAACCTCTATTAGAAAAATGTGAAGTCAAAAAATCCCCCAAAAAAAAACACCTGCACTTCACCATCGAGCTTCTCTACCAGGTCTATCGTATTTTGACATTAATGGCGAGAAGACAAATTGTAGACAAGGTTTAAGTCAACTCCCCCACCCCTACCCCACCCACCCAGTTTTTTATTTCAAAGGGCATTTTTGTCCTCCATCTGGTTCGGAAGTACTTGGTTCTTTGTGGCCCCGCAGTGGCACTGGTAAAAAGTTGTGGCCCCCCACTCCAGCATTTAAATTGTACATTCGTGAATTTGATGATATGTTTGTATTTTGTTGTTTGGGAGACAATACTGAAGAAATAACATTTTATTACAATGTAAAGAGTACAGCTTGTGTACTGTAAGTATAAATGTACTGTACCGTAAAAATATCTAAACTGTACATCCCCGAGGTAAAACATCCAAATTGGGACCAAAGTGGCAATACACTATTTTGAAAACCATTTTTTCCCCCACAATGGCTTTAACCGTCTTGGGCATGGAGTTCACTGCACTGGCACGGGATTCCACTAGAATCCTCTTCCACACCTTGTGCTCCTCCAGCTTCTATATGAATTTTCCCCACTGATGCTTTGTAGGGTTTAGCTCTGGAGACATGCTTGGCCAGTCCAACACCATTACTCCCAGCTTCTTTGGTGTACTACTCATACACACAAAAGGCACTGCCTGCAGCCCTTCTGACAGACAATTGGTCAAGGTCGTGCACAGAAATATGAAAAGGGAGACATGAGGTGGGGTAAAAATAACAAATGAAAAGGATGCATAAGTAATGGCAAAAATGAATGGAATCTTTTCTGCCCTCGGAAAAGAACATCAAACGAGAAGTCTAATCCCCGTCTGATACCGCTCTCTAAGCGTCCCGTCCCCATGATGATGACATGGATGATGGTGCGTGAGGGAGCCAAAAGAGAGGACGGGAGGGAGAGGGATAATACCAGTTGTGAATGCATGAATGTAGTGCTTGGGCTTAAACTGACTTGAGGGCAAGTGGCGCACAGGAACACGGAGAGTGTATGTGTCATCAAGCTGGCCAACTCGCCCCACTTTGATCCCACTGCCCCTCAACCATCCTGCTGAACAGCAAGTAAAAGGGGATACATACCTGATTGTTACTATAAGCGCGGGATAAATTGTCGTGCACGCAGCCGAGTACACAGTTTGAAGAGGAGAGAGGATGCTTAACAACGTGACAACGGACTGCGAGGAAGGAGAGGGGAGCCCGAACAACCAGGGTGAGTGAGGGGGGTGAGAGTGTGAGGCTGATGAGAGTGCGCACATGTTCTTAATTAGAAGGAGAAAGGATGCTGTGGTCGCCTTTGTGGCTGGAGCCTGACAGACAGCGGTGTAGAGTGGCAAACTTTCAGAGGGGGATGTGTTTTCTTTGCAACCGCACATTTTCCTTGTTGGTTATTTTCAGAGCCAGTTCAATCCAGCAGAGGTTAAGCTTTTCAATGAATCCATGTCAAAGGAAAAAAAAACATCATGGTGTCATTCATCTCAGCAGTAAAAATGTCTTGCCAGATGCCAAAGACATTCCTTTAATAACAAAGCGTTTGTATACGGACAAAAGCAATTTATTAAATCCGAGCACTGAATGTCTTAGCAAACATCATGCTCAGTTTTAAATCACTGAATCAAACAATATGTGGCAGGGTGGTTATCACAGATGTCTCATAGCTTTGAGGTTGGTGATTTTAAATCTAGGCTCTGGCCTTCCTGTGTGGTGTTGACATGACCACCTCAAAACCTGTCGATCAGCTTTAACAGACAGCTGTGACGCAGTTGTGTTTTTTTTTTTAAATAGCTATCATTTATAAGCATAATGAAATGTCTTGGTAAAGTGGTTTATCCCATATTTAGTAAATTAAAATTCCAACAAAGTCCCTACATGCTTGTATGCTTCTGTATGTGGCCCACAGGAAAACATTTGGACTCCCCTCATGTCAACTGAAGCTTATAGAGTAAAATCTGAGGAGGTGACACAGTAAATTGCTTGAAGCAGTATAAATGTCCACATTTGTTTTTGTCAAGTGGCAAATGACCTGGTCATGAGTGGAAGCACATCACACCAGGTGCATTGACATGGAGTGGATTGTGATCGCTACGTAGGAGTCACACATGATGAATCCTGGAAAGGAGCTCACACTTGATTCTTGCATCCATTCCTGAGTAAAAGAAGTAGGCAAGATAACAAGTCTAGATAGGTCCCACGAGAGGCCTTGTGTTCACTGGTGAATAATTGCGATTAATAAGATGGAGTGACTGCAAGGTTAAGTGAGCAATTTGGCATCGCCGAATCAACGGCGGTTCAACAATGTACTGTCCAACATTCAAGTTCTTGTGATTGTGACTTTCCCTTTAATTGCATTGCTATGCAATACCACATTGACCAAAGCATACACCCACCCGTTATACAAAATAACATTCCAATTTATCGATTTGAATGCTCGTCACAAGATACTTGTGGTACAGTGAATACCCAAAGTCTGAAAACCCTTGTTCAAATACCTGTTTTGTGTGGTTTTGGAAAAAAAAAAAAAAAAAAAACACACACAAAGATGAATCGTTTCAAAATGTTTTACACCATAAAGGGTAAATCGGAACAACTGCTGTCTTGATGAAGCCTGAACGTTTTAGTGCTAACACTGTGATAGAGAAATCTATGAACAAAATTGTATCATGTTTAAAGTTTCGGTTAATTTGGGCATGTCTGGACATACTCAGCGCAGATGTGTCGGCCGTTTGGGCGGAGGGCCTTTTCTTGAGTAATCACGTCAAAGCAAGGGGGGGTGAACAGATGGAAGAAGGCTAGATTCAATCACAGAGTGGGAATAAACAAATTGGGAACAAAGAGTTGTTGAATACCAAAAGACAGTTTGGGAACAGCTGTCGCGCCCAGGTGGACATTTGTCATCAGCAAAGTCTGTGACTTGTGTATTCGGGTAGATCAGATCACTACCGAGGGGCCGGACCGGGGGGCGCGGTATGCAAATCTCGGGGGCAGTGTCTTTCTTGTATTTTGCAATAAAAGTTCGAACCGGCGGAGAGGGAGCCGAGGGTGTGATCATCGGAGCAACTACCGTCGTTCGCTCTCAGAGATCCCCTCCCGCCGATATTGAAGACAATTTTCCTGTGTGCCGAGTCATTTCTTGAACTTTGTCCGAGAAAATCTCTGCCACACTGACAGCTATTTGGAACTGTTCATCATTCCCTCCACTCAACACTTCCAACTGAGGAAAAATAGCTCCAATGCGTGCTGTTGTCACCACGAGATCTAGTTTCCCATAGCAGTCATTGTGAGCAGGAACATTCAGGCTACTTACTACAAGGTCAAAAGAGGTCAGGAAAAGCCCACTAGAACGACTGTAATTCATTTGGGGTTAATCAAACGCACTTGAAATGGTGCCAGGTGTGCGCTAATGCCCATTTAGCATGTGATTGGTTCAATCTGGACACAGCAGGTGTGCACAGTTATACAACCACATTCTCTCAAATATTTTAACGTCCCTTCTCTTAATTTTAATTCAACTGAGTTGGAAGGTCAAAGTCTATATTAATGGTGGAACAGGTTTTTAAATGATTTATTTTGACCTCATTTTTTTATATCACATAAACCTCCCATTTGGGGATTGTTGTGCAGTCATCAGATCGGTACAAGTAGTGGTCAATTTTCCTGCCTTAGGTTCTTTTCCTTTCTTTCTTTCTTTCTTTCTTTCTTTTTTTTTTATAAATGTCATTCAATGATTGTGTATTGGCCACTGGAGATGATTCACGACATAATACATTAATGCATCAAGGTCAAACTAAGTTGAAATTGTTTTGTATTGATAATAGCCATTGTCATAGATAAGTCATCGATCTGGATGCACTTGAATCAAGCATTCAAGATTGTACGGGCTCATATTTTTCAAACATAAAGAACAACAATGAAAATGTTTTATGCTCAAGTATGACTTTTCAATGCAGCAAAGTACATCGTAATCACTTCAGTGTTGACAAAGTGGCGAAATTCAATATGGTGAAGTGGAGGCCAAGGCAGGTGAACCAATAAAAAAAATCCAGATGTTAACACAAAAGAAAACCAAGTCGCAGACTGAACATCACCACTGCAAAACCCACCCTTCAACAAAAGCACAGATCTGAACAAAACCAACCTCAATGAAACATTTGTTGGAGCATGCTATTACACTAATAGTGCTGCAGTTGATTAACATATTTACATTAGTGGATTAGTGATTTTTCAAGAGGTTCAAAGTACTCCAAATCATCTGGAGCAGCTTGTGGAAGGGGGCAAAGGTCATTTCAATCACAAATATTTGTCAGCATTTATATAAGAGCATAAAATGGCACCATGTGTGCGTAATGTAGGGTCGTGGGTGAGGCTTTGTGACTGCGTTATGCAAGGGAAGCACATGGGTACTACAAATGAAAAATGAATTGAAAATCTAAAAAAATCATGCGTTCAAAGTTTTGATAAACTGAAACTAACTTGCGTGACACATTACAAGTGTATATGATGAACAAATGTTGATACACACAGAAAAAGCAAATGTTTGGTGTTTCCTCACCTGTGTGTAGTAGCAGCATGTGTCTATGAGCTGGATGACAAAAATGATGACATCAAAGTGCTTGAGTGACATTGATGGTCTTGAACCGTTCCCCTGGATTCAACTGTGATTGGCCCAAGAAGGGAAACATTGGTCCCTCTAAAAATTGAGGGAAAACTGTCAGTCTGTGTTCAACAATGCTGAGGGATTTTTTTCTTTGAAGGTGGTTTAAATTTAAGCTCCTGCCTGAACTTGAAACATACACAGGCAGATGCGATGATCTAATCCACTCGCCAGATGTCACAAGCCTATCCGCAGGCATGTGAAAAGGAGACCATTTCCCTGATTGCCCATACGTTAAAGGCAAAGTCAACCCAAAAAATGTCCTTCCAGTAATATGTTCTATGCGCCTCCATGTGTCTAAACACAGCATTCTGATTAATATTGCGTTTGTGAAATATGAGTTAAATAGCTTCAGAAAACAGGTGAGCTGTGATTTCTCGCTACCTGAGCCCTGAGCAACTGTGAAGTAATTTTCAGTCGACAGAAAGTGGCATAACCCCCCCAAGATGGCTAAAAAAGGATGGATTTTACTGCTTAACTCATATCCCACCAACGCAATATTAATCAGAATGCCGTGTTTCGACTAGCAGGGCTACATAGAACATATTATTGTTAAGATAATGTTGACTTCCCCTTTTATGCAGCCTGAAATAATTTTTATGAATGAGAAAAAGTCATATGAAATGGTCACTGAATGTGGCTTGGTGATGGGTGGCTCAAAGGTTTTTAGAATCTATAATCAAGAACACCTAATTTAATAAAACATTATGGTTACCTTTTTTGTTGTTGTAATTCAAATGTATTAACAGTGTTGCCTTGAGATACAAATGAAATGACTTACACGAGATATGAGCCATTGCTTGGCCACTCATATCACTTCACAACAAGCACTTTGATGAATAATGTCTTCAAAAAAAGAGGCTTCAAGCTCTTCGCCACCACTCACAGTTCACGTTTACTGTCAAACAAAACATACAACAGTGAGAATTACATATTGTGTATTTGATACAACAACATATATTTGCCTTAGGAAAGTCAATTTAGTTTCATGCTAACTAACAATGCTAAACACAAGAAACGGGCTAACAAATACTGTACAGGTAGCATCTGTGTCCCGGTGTGAGAACGTTTAAGAAATGGATTTGAACCCTCCGTGTGGACTAACACATGTAGACAGAAAATGTAATAATACTCGCAGGCATATTTTCTTTACCCTCGGCAATAAATGACAAAGATTAATGCTGTTTACTAAATCGGTGTGACTGTCTCCAGGTAAATATTTGTGTATGTCTGTATTATAAGGCGCAATAGCATACGGTGCTATTTTCAAGAAAACACATGACAATTTTTTTGTTTTTCGTGAGGCTAAAAGGGGGAAGTATGGTGTGAGTTGGGTTTTTTTTTGTTTGTTTTTTGTTTTTTTTTGTTTCAAGCGTGGTCAAGGAATGAGTCAAACTCATATCTCAAGGCTCCATCAAATGGCAAATTATGTCAACGTAATTTTTCATAAATATTCAATTTGGACCACAGCGATAGAGATCGAGAGAGAGAGAGAGAGAGAGAGAGAGAGAGAGAGAGAGAGAGAGAGGTTTCTTTGGGCAAAAATGTATCATGATGACAAATGTATCAGATCTTTTTTTTCCTTCCATCCTGGTGTTTCGCCCTCAACGTTGTACCTCAGGAATGTGAAGGATAGCCAAGGTGGTGTTTCATCAGGGAGTGTGGCAAGGATAAATCCTGTCAGTGATGGTCAGTAATCCTCATAATGTGTTTTAGTGCCTCTTCAATGAGTCCACTTGAATGCAGAGTGTGTCACATCGTGATTTTAATCTATACAGAGCAAGTATAGGTCAGAATGTCAAAGTTGGATTACAGTGGTCTTGACATATTCTCCTCATTTATACAAATCCAATTCATTTTCTGGATTATGGATTAAAATGTGCATCATGCTGGATCTGTACTTAACACATTTCTTATACAGTTCTGAGGTTCTGGGTTTGAATCTTTGCTCCAGCCTCCCTGTGACGGGAATTGGAAGTTTTCATTTTCTCCGGTTACTCACGTTTTCTTCCCACATGCCAAAAACATTCATGTTAGGTGAAGTCAAGTTTTTCAATTGTGCTCAGGTGTGAATGTGAGTGAGGTTTGTTGGTTTGATTATGCTGTTCAAGTGATTGGCTGGTAACCGTCAGTATTTAGTGGACTACTGGGAAGGACCCTACTAGACCTTCACCAAGACAAAGCAGTGCTCACTAAAATAGAGAAATGCTGAATATTTTGAGATTTCTCGCAAGATAAAATGGTTCTACTGCTTTTTTTGCTTGACAGTCCATCTGCTTAGTGATGCTGCCCTAGCCTCTTGTTCGCAGACATTTTTTTCCCATCTGAGCTGTATCATTAACATAATATAGGAATATAAAACATTCATTTTATTTTATTGAAACAATCAAATGGCTTTATGTGCAAATTTCCTGTAGATTTGCTTCAAATTAAGGCTGGATGTGGATATGCGCCATGGCCGTAAAAGAGGAAAAATTCACAGTGTTTACCTTGTCATTGTGAGCCAGAAATCATGTTTACTTCTGTGTTGTCACTTGTGTTTCTGAGCCGGTATGTGTCACTCAAGTGGAAGTATTGTAAACACACTTTGGAAATACTGTACATTTGCAGTCACAGCTTCTGCTTGCTCATATTAATGACTAAGTCATTCACAAGTCATTGGGATCACCCAGCTGAGAATGTTTGTCTGCGATCCAGAAGGAGAGCAATGAGAAGTGACAGAGATTTCATTTAATCCTTCGACTAAGCTACAACAACACCCAGTCCTCTTAGACGAGATAGTTGGAAATACAGTTTAGCGTGTATTGGCTTCAAGTTAGAATCTGGCATATCAGTGGTTTCCGTTGCAAAACAATATTGTCTCTATTGAGAAACCTCAGGACCTGCTTGTTGAAATTAATGTAGGAAATGAATTGTTTGTGAATAATTTCTCAAAACCCTGTGGATGGAGTTTTCACTAACGATGCTCAGAAAACGTGGAAGGATTTGTGTTAGCTGTTGAATGTCACTGATGGTGTGATGGTAGACTCACATGTTGAGCATGAGTTCAGTTCTTACTCAGTGAAGGGCATGCTGTCAATATGTGTCCTGGGATTGACTGGCACCCACTTTGGGGTGTAGCCCACCTTTCGCTTGAAGTCCTCTGAGATAACTCCAGCTCTCTGTCACTGGATAAATGGAGTAGAAAATGGATGGATGGATATTTGCTGGTGATTCTTTGTTTAATTTTTCAGGCAAATGCAATAGTTGCGGTCCAAGCACCTCAAAAATTTGTTGATGCTTGTTATCATGAATCACAAGATCACATTGGGTACAGACTGAGAAGATGATGGGATAAGGTTTTCTAAAACAGCAAAACAATACCATGTTTGGATTGATCTTAATCTCCAAAATATATGGCTCCATTATGTTGTTTCTTTATGACTTCATTCATTCATTTATCTGAACTGAGGGTGTTGGTCACAACTTGACAACTGATTTTATGACAGACAAAATGCCAGAGGTGAGTAATTTACAAACTTTTGCTGGTCCGTCATTCGTCTTTCGTCAGCGGCTTAGGCACCCATCTGTCATTGTCAGTCCGTCGTTATTTCAAGCTGAATCAAACTGTAATTGTCAGTCGTTCAGTCCATCATGTTACTTTAACGGAATTTCCATCATCGCTTCCGCCAGTAAATCTCACCGGTCCACCAGTCCGTCTATTGTCAGTCCGCCAATCTATTGAACTGTTAAGCACACTAGAGGCAGGCTGGTGGCTGCCTGCCACTGTTTTAACTCCTAAAACCCCAAAAAGTTTTAATTTTGTTTGTTGTCAGCAAAACGGGCATCTGTTACTGATGGCCTCGGAATGCCCAAACCCGCAAATTTCAATGTACCGGTACCTGTATTGAAATAGTTTGAATTACTGGTAATGTTACATTTATGTTTGGATCAATGAAGTGATAGCCGGAGTGCAAATTCGTGCACCAAATGTTTTCCATTCATCCGTTTTTCACGATGCTGTCAGCGGCCAAGGCCAAATTTGTAAATGTAGCCTTATCCTCTACAGGGCTGAAACTGATCCCAGCTGAGGGTGCAGCTGTGCAGACACCATGTCCTAGTAGCCAATCAGTTAAATCAGTCAGACCAATATTCGCCTACACCAGAGATCACCAGTATGGTGCCTGGGGCGATTTGATACCTCAGATAATTTGATCAAACGTGTTATTTCAGAAGTGTGTTTTAAACTGGGAGAACTTTGCATTAATCACTGCCAAAAGACATGCTGTTGTGCTCAGTTTTAGACAGACATTGGGTACCCCTGCCCTACACCATCAGTGATTTGGACCAAATGTTTTGCTTCGTGTAATATAATGTGGTGTGTGTGTGTGTGTGTGTGTGTGTGTGTGTGTGTGTGTGTGTGTGTGTGTGTGTGTGTGTGTGTGTGCGTGTGTGTGCGTGTGTTAAATATGGTTTGACAAGAGACCTGAGAATGTCCTTTGGACGAAGTAACAGTCTACACAGAATATTCAAATCTTTCTATAGGTGTACATAATAATCCAGTTTTTCTCGGTATAATTGACCACGACAGAAAGCCACATAAATCAGTGTCAACTCCGCTTAGAGGAGACACGGATGGTATTAATACAAATCTTCATTTACAGGAGGCGAGGTTAAAATAGAGGAGGTAATTGTGGGACTGATGTAATTGATGTAATTCAAGTTCACTCGCTCACTTATGCAGCTGATTAGTGCATTTTGCTCACATGCAGATGTTGAATTCAGCCTTCGTCCAGCAGCTGCGGGATAATCCCCTTGAGCCTACGTTCTATTAAGCTTTTAAAAGCTGGAATAAACTGTCCATTTTATAATAACCGTGTCACATGGAGGGTACAAATCTGCCTCACATTTCAAGTTTCAGGATGCAGTATCATTTAACAGTGTTTTGGTGCCGTTGTTAAATCCAGCTTCTTTCATCTTAGGCAGCTGGCTAAAATAAAACCTCTCCGTTCTCATGAGCACCTTGAGACAGTAATTCATGTCTTCATCACATCTCGGCTCGATTACTGCAATGCACTTTACTTTGGAGTCAGCCAATCCTCCATTAAGCGTCTCCAGCTGGTCCAGAATGCTGCTGCTCGCCTCTTGACTGGTATTCATAAGAGGGAGCATATAACTCCTACTCTGGCATCCCTTCACTGGCTCCCTATACACTTTAGAGTTCTTTTTAAGATTCTATTATTTGTTTTCAAATCTTTAAATGACCTCGCACCACCTTACCTCTCTGAGCTCATCCGGCCCGACACACCTGCCCGGCGCCTCAGGTCTGCGAACCAGACATTATTAGAAGTACCAAGAACTAAACGGAGGCTCAGAGGGGGTCGAGCCTTTTCCGTTGCTGGTCCCTCTCTCTGGAATGACCTCCCACTGAACATTCAGCAAGCCCCCTCGCTGCCCATGTTTAAAACCCGCCTGAAAACTCACTTGTATTCTTTGGCATTTGACTCAGCATGACTCCAGACTTGATCTTAGTTTTACTGTTTGGTACTTTGTACCGTCTTTGTTACTGATTTATTGCTTTATTGTTGTATATATATGATAGTTGCTCCATGTACAGCACTTTGTATGCAGCGATGGCTGTTTGAAAGTGCTCTATAAGTACAGTTGAGTTGAGTTAGTTGAGTTTAGAATGTTATATATAAGATCTGTAATAGGTATTTTTTAGGATCAACTTTCAGGGCTTACGGTACGAGTACCACAGTGGGTACTTGAAGAAGACACTTCAGGAGATACTTGAGATTTAAAAATAAATAAATAAATAAATAAGTTGGAAAAGTTGTGTCAATGCGGAAAAAAAAAATTGCATGAAATACAACCTAGATTATTCTATACAATAACGTCCAGTCAGATTTCCACACTCATAAATGATATAAATATAATTAGGTCAGCCAGTGGCAAATAAAATCAAATTGAGTACTGCGAGTAGTGCCAGACTCTGAGCCAGCCAGACTCCTTCTCTCACAGCTGACGAATCACTTGAGGTCACTCGACCTTTGCGCCAGATGACAGGCTTCTAACCCCACAACCTGAGCAAAGTTGTACACTGACAGACAAAATCTTAGAGTAACATAATGATCAAAATTCCTACATTTAAACACATTTTTGGAACTTGATTGGTGTGTCAGGTGATGGAAACCCCAAGGAGAGCAGTCCTTTCATCAACAGCTGTGCCTCTAGTGATGTGGAGAAGAGCCAGCAGTATGATGGCAAGAACATGGCCCTGTTTGAGGTCAGAGAGATATCTTTTTCCTCCTCAATGAGTACTCTGAGAACACAAAATGATAGCAATGCATGTGTGTGTGTGTCTGTGTGTGCATATACGCTTGCAGGAAGAGATGGATACCAGTCCGATGGTGTCCTCTTTGCTCAGCAGCCTTGCCAACTACTCCAACCTGCCAACAGGGAGCAAAGAGCATGAGGAGGCTGAGAACAATGAGGAGGGTGCACGTCCATCTAAAAAAGCCATCAAGGTAGGGAAGTGAATGGGAACCACATTACAAATCTCAAATTCCAAAATTGGAAGTCAAGAAAATCTTTTATATTTTATCATTATTAAATATTTACTTTTTACATTGTTCCCATTTTGTGTTTGTCAGGCTCCACAACTGGGAACACTGATGGGTGTTTACTTGCCATGTATTCAGAATATTTTTGGTGTGATCCTCTTCTTGCGTATGACCTGGATGGTCGGGATTGGAGGCGTCCTTGGGTCCTTCATTATTGTCTTCATGTGTTGCTCCACAGTGAGTAGACGTGCATATCGATTAGGGTTAGGGCTTTGGTTAGGGTTAGGCCAGGGTAACCCATTCATTACTAACCAGTGTACCAAAATCAGCCAAGTTCACTGTATTGGTTGAAAATGTATTTTTTCTTGAGTTGAAAGAATGCTTTTTGTTATTTATCAGCAATGCCAGTGACTTACAATCAAAGGCAGAACAAGTCGCGCTTTTCTTGTATATCCACCTATTGCTATTCATCCAACAAAAAAAGCTAATATATATATATATATACCACCCATGCGGACACACACACACACACACACATACACAAACACACAGACCTGTACATACACTTTGTGATATTTTTGTTTGGTGGTTTGCTGCAAGATTTGTCAAATGTAAAACGTGTCTTGTCTCAATACTGCTTTGGAAACACTGCTTGATGCAATGTTGGTAATACATGTTAAGTTTGAACAGATCTTTTTGAATTTATAACAGTACCAAGTAGTCTGTACGAGATGATGTTTTAGGTGACTAAACCACAATGCTGTTACAATACAAACAGGAGGGCATGATTAGAATGTGCATCATCCGGAGGCTGAAGGTAACCTTGTAAATTCTGATGTAAAATATTTAGCCACAAAACCCAACAACATCGCCATGGCCTTATTCTACTTTGTATCTTTGGCATGCTGGTGCAGCAAAAAGTGGTACAAAACATACAGCTATAAATGTGAGTAAAATGAACATTTTTTTAAAATTCTATCAAAACAAAACAAAACAACATGATTCCCAAATTCCAAATGCAAATACTGTCGCTTAAATCAATTATTTGCAGAAAAGGAAAAATGGTCTAGATACCAAAAAAAAAAAAAGGTTGTGGGGTTTTTTTTTTTGTTGTTTTATTTTGGTTTTGGTCTCTACATTTTTTCAATACCCGTATATAGTAGCTGCACAATGTATTCATGGCTTTTGACAAGTATTGTATAGTATGTTGTATTCCAACAAAAACCCAGCATAATACTGGAGTCTGCCGTGTAAACTGGCAACCAATTCAAAGATTCTTGCCCACTTCACCATGCCCACAAGCAGTCAGAAGGGTGACTGCGTGTTTACTGAACCAGGTTACCACTGTGGCTCATTGGGTATTATGGCAATATAGCTGAGCATTTCCTGAAATTTCACTCAAATCCGGGCTATCCAATGAAACCGTCAGAAAAGAATGTCTCCCACACTGTCTGCAGTGGTTACAAATGGATTTATTGGGAATTACGAGAGCAAATTCAAGTCACATATTTTCTGTTATGAGTTACCAGTCAGCATACAATATCCTTATTATATAAATGAACAGAGTAGGCTAGAGGACAGATAGGCTACTGTGTAGTTGGTGAATTGCAATTTCCCAAGCAGAGAAAATCACGCAGGGAAAAAATTCTATTCATTTTGATGATTAAGAAGTATTAAATGGCGTAAAAATAATATTTAATATATGTTCGACATTTTTTTAAATGTTTAACAAAGTTAAATGTGTAAATGCTGTTTCTGGTTCATACCATTTTCCTTCAAAGCAAATATTTGTTTAAGAGCCCTAATTTCAATGAAGTGGAGACAGTGTATGAAATGTAAATCAAAAAATAGAACCTGGATTCAATTCAGTACAATATAAAGATATCTATCAATCTAGCTAAGCTAGCTAGTGTCATGTTTTGCATGGTGGTAGTTGTTGGGAGGACCCCAAAAGCAGGGAGGCAGGGAGGAGCAGGGTGGATTGACCAAAATGTATTTAACAAAAAATGTAAACAGGAATACGCTGGAGAAACCAACTCAAAAAACTCATTCAAACAAGTCCAGAAAAACTACAAGAAATCAAAGTAGCAAAAACCTAAAACAGAAAACAAAACATGACACGTGCACAGAGACACACAATGATCCAACACTGACTGTTCGGGCAGTGAGTCCTTTTAACCACACACTAATGAAACAATGACCAACAGGTGTGCCACTGCAGGAGGAGCCCTACAGTGCCACCTGTTGGTCACAAACAGAACCACCCTAACAGCTAGCCCGCTATATTTTCCATTTTTCACAGAAAACTAGTATAAAAACGCAACATCATTAACCAATCAACCAAACAAACAAACAAATGATATATTATATTACAAAGACAGACAATATCAAACAGGACTGGAAAAGTTCAGCATAAAAAAAAAAAAAAAAACATTTGGTGCATTCCATGGGTAAATAGCCTAATTTGAAAGTGGTGAGTACCATGATTGGGTTAAAAAGGAGTACCCTCAGTTTTTCAAAAGCAGAGCTGGGGCAATGTTAACCACTTTGTGAACAAAGGCATGAGCAAATAGTCCAACGTCCAATCGCAAGCAATTTAGGGGGTTCATCATATAAGGTCCACAATATCATCAAAATATTCAGACCATCTGTGGGAATGTTATCATGAAAGCAACAAGACCCACAACCATCATTGAAGTGTGAGTACTAGACTGGCCTGCCAGCAGTTCAAGCCTGTCTCCCGTTGAAGCTGTGTGGCGCAGTATGAAGCACATCTCACTTTTGTTTTAAGCTTACTAGCCAAATGTTTTGGTATTGTTTGTAACCAGCCTAAAGGCAACAATCCAAAATGGAGAATTCAGCAAGTACGGTCGATGAATTCACTTGTTCTTCTGATAGTAGTTCCATGTACGAGTACTTCCTTTTTTGTGGTTCACCAGTTAGACGTATTTGTTTTATGTTTTTCTTTTGTCAGACTATGCTCACGGCCATCTCCATGAGTGCCATTGCCACAAACGGAGTGGTCCCGGGTGAGTGGATGTCTGGAAGTGTTGAATAATACTGATCTGACAACGACTTCTCTCTGACTGACTGACTGTTTCCTTTCCAAGCTGGGGGTTCCTACTACATGATCTCTCGCTCACTTGGGCCTGAGTTCGGTGGCGCTGTTGGGATTTGTTTCTACTTGGGCACAACTTTTGCTGGTGCCATGTACATCCTTGGTTGTATTGAAATCCTCCTGGTAAGTCAGCAGTTATCCTGTTTATTGTGTGTTATGCAACACCGTTTATTTAAACGGCGGTGTTTGACTCTGTGTTGTGTATATTAGAAATGACCCACGCCAGCGCTGCTTCAGAATTGCACTTTATTTTTAGTGGCAAAGTCAGCACAAAAACAGAAATCCTGTCCAATGTGGTCATGTGCCCCTGCTGATAAAATGAAACAGGAAAATGTCATTGTATTTCAAAATAAACTTTGAACTCGCTAGCAAACTCGTAAATGTAAACAAACAATAGAAATTTCTCTGAACCTTAATTATAATTTCCTCTCCACCGGAGGACTGCAGCGAAAGGAGATTCACTTTTTTTTGTGTAGGGGCTACTGTCACAAATTTGAGTGAATTAGATCTACGCATTAATGTTCCAGATATTGACACTGGAGGCTGCATTAGGAGAACAAATCAGGTCCTATCTATTTATAGTTGTATATAATTTGTGTAGTTAGAACACAAGAAATAACATTATACTGTACAAGAGATTCACAAGTTCTTGACTGACCCTGTTACACGTAGACATGTCACAATTCCATTCAGGTGTCCTATTTATATCCAGTAGTTGGATACACAGTGCAAATTCGTATTTGCCATACATGTTCAGTCATGGTTGAGCATCTTCATTGTTAAAGTTTCACTGGAATTATACTTGAGATACCTGCAAAGGTTTCACAAAAATTTGTTGGGAGATGGAATATCACCAGGACAAGTAACATGTTGGCATTTTGTAATATTGATGAAATTGCAATATGGGCCAAATATTATAATATATTGTCACCATGGAAAAACTACAAAAGTAGACAAAATATTCTGAAGCAGACAGCAAACTGGCAACTACTTACTGTAGCTGGGGCTGTATTCCCATATCTTTATTGAACTGTATCATACTGTATTGCGTATCAAAGGAGAAGATGAACCTATGCATTCTGTGCTACCTTTCTCCTCCATTAACCTCCACACCTTGCCCATTCTGTCCTTGCCTTGAACCATCTTCCCATCTGTCAGATTTATATTGTTCCTCAGGCAGCCATCTTCAAGATCGAGGGCTTGGAAGGGCTGGAAGCAGAGGCCGCCCTCCTAAATAATATGCGGGTATACGGCACCATAGTTCTCAGCTTCATGGCTCTGGTGGTGTTTGTAGGGGTGAAATATGTCAACAAGCTGGCGCTGGTCTTCCTCGCTTGTGTCATCCTCTCCATCCTGGCTGTCTATGCTGGAGTCATAAAGACCGCCATTGACCCGCCCATCTTCCCGTCAGTTGAATCGATCTGATGATGGATTTTTTTTTGGGTGGCACGAGTGTGTGACATTTATTCATTTTTCTTGACTTTGCCTGCAGTGTGTGCCTCCTGGGAAATAGAACCCTCGTCTCCAAGGGCTATGACGTCTGTGCAAAAGTCATTGAAATCGACAACGAAACAGTCACCACCCAACTGTGGCGCTCTTTCTGTGATTCTGACTACATCAACGCCACTTGCGATGACTACTTCCGTGACAACAACGTCACAGAGATACAAGGCATTCCAGGAGTCACGAGTGGAATCCTGGCAGGTAATAGGTGCCTCAAATGTGCTTACATGACCCAATTAAGAAAAAAACGAAACCAAAAAAAAAAAAATTTAGATGACCAGCTCGGCGGATTCCTCTTCCAGAAAACTTGTTTGGCAATTATTTGGAAAAAGGAGTGATTGTAGAGAAGAGAGGACTGGCATCCCAAGTCGACCCAGACAGTTCTGCTTCCAGCACTAACCGCTTTGTGCTCGCCGACATCACTAGCTTCTTCACTCTGCTGGTGGGAATATACTTCCCATCTGTCACAGGTAAGAGGCATGCTGGAGGTTGACACGACTGTCTTTGACATTGGGCAACATAGCTCTCAAAGACAGGGGTCATGGATATGCAAAATACACTACAGTACATGTATCCATTTTCTATATAAATACAGTACAAAGACGAAAGAGCTGGAGCGTACTGATTAACATTGACACACAAAGCATATGTAAAAAAAAAAATTGTAGGCATTTTGTGGGTACATAATGTAAACCATAGGCTCTATTTTCGTAGACAGCATATGTGCTCGGGCGTAAAAATTGGCGTTCCTCGGGTTTTGTGCAGGTGTAAGCTTCGCTTAGTGTGTTTGGAAATTTGACAGACCGCACCGTGCCGTGCTAGGTGTTCCGTTGGACCTTGGGCGTTTTTTTTTTTTTACACGTATTTGACGCACATGACAAGTTCGTGGCTCAAAGTAGATGATATTTTGCACCTGTGAAAGCAGGTTTAGGTTGTGGTGCATGTAGTATAATGCAGTTTTGGTGAATTTGATTGAGGTGCTGGCAGACAGATTCGTGTTCATGTCCACAACACGTAATTTCTCACTGCACATGTCTGCAAAAATAACAAAAAGAAAGAAAGCTCCATCCATGCCCGCAGTTAGACCGTGCTCTGCTCTCGCGAGACTTGTGCTGGACATGAAAATAGGGCCCTATGTGTTTGGTCCATGTATGGCCCAGTTAATGTTGGTAACTAAACAGTCCCATTCATCATGCGGTTCATATTTTGGCATCATGAGACACCTTACAATTGGTCAACAGATTCTCCCCATTGCGACGTTTCAAACAGGAAGTGATCGTTTGTCACAAAGTGTCACACAATGTCATAAGCAGGTTGCAACTGAGGTACAGTGAGACTGGAAGAGTCACAGAAAGACATATAGAAATAGATGTTTTGTTTTTCATTTCAGCTCTTTGTTGGAGAAGACAAAGTTGTGCATAAACTATTAAAACATGAAAAGGTTGGACATAATATATTCATATATTCAGTGATCGTTTGTCACAAAGTGTCGCACAATGTCATAAGCAGGTTGCAACTGAGGTACAGTGAGACTGGAAGAGTCACAGAAAGACATATAGAAATAGATGTTTTGTTTTTCATTTCAGCTCTTTGTTGGAGAAGACAAAGTTGTGCATAAACTATTAAAACATGAAAAGGTTGGACATAATATATTCATATATTCAGTGATCGTTTGTCACAAAGTGTCGCACAATGTCATAAGCAGGTTGCAACTGAGGTACAGTGAGACTGGAAGAGTCACAGAAAGACATATAGAAATAGATGTTTTGTTTTTCATTTCAGCTCTTTGTTGGAGAAGACAAAGTTGTGCATAAACTATTAAAACATGAAAAGGTTGGACATAATACATTCAAGAGAAGCTCGGAATTAACTTGTAACAGACATAGTAAATTTTAGGATCATCCTGAAATTTTATCTGATAGCTGAACAGTCCAATTTTTGCGAGTAATTTACAGTCTACATCCAGGCAGGCTGTCTAACCCGTCTCCTTTCACAGGTATCATGGCGGGTTCCAATCGCTCTGGAGACCTACGTGATGCTCAGAAATCCATCCCCATTGGCACCATTGCAGCCATCACAACCACATCTGCTGTGTGTATCCTTCACAGAGCAGCCGTAGTCTATCAAACACAATCTGAATGGATTCCAACGAGCCAAGCATTTGTTTGTCATTGTTTTCTCGACATTTACAATGATATATTCCTTAGAAGACTTTTTACTTAGATATGTCCTGTGTGGTGCTCTTTGGTGCTTGTATAGAGGGTGTTGTCCTGAGGGACAAGTAAGTCCCACTTTCTAGACAAATAACTAAACCTAGTAGTCCTCCAAAGTGTAAGTAAACTCTTATTTATTTCATTAAAGGTTTCTTATTAGTCTTCACCTTGCAGGTTTGGTGAAGGGGTGAACGGTAACCTGGTGATCGGGACTCTGGCATGGCCATCTCCGTGGGTCATTGTTTTTGGGTCATTTTTCTCCACCTGTGGAGCAGGACTCCAGAGTCTTACGGGAGCGCCACGCCTCCTGCAGGCTATCTCGAGAGATGGTATCATTCCATTTCTTCGAGTGAGTTCACTAAGACCAGCTTTCAGGCCACTAAGAGAAATTAGCCTTCTCGATAAATATCAGCTTAGTGTGACACTCAAAAGTTCGGCACTTCTATCCTCTTCTGTATTTACTTTAGCAATGTTTCTTCTGTGAGATGGTAATAAGATGTGATTTAGCAAAGCCCATTTGTTATCCCTGCAGATCTTTGGACATGGTAAAGCCAATGGGGAGCCCACCTGGGCCCTCCTGCTCACAGCGAGCATTTGTGAGATTGGCATCATCATTGCTTCTTTAGATGCCGTCGCACCCATCCTTTCCATGTAATTTAATTTTGTTGTCAAATCCAACATAGTGTACCTACAGAGCATTCATGTTGAACAGGTCCTTTCTCTTTTTCTTCTTCAGGTTCTTCTTGATGTGCTACATGTTTGTTAACCTTGCCTGTGCGCTCCAAACCTTACTGAGGACTCCAAACTGGAGGCCACGTTTTAAGTTCTACCACTGGTGAGCTATATATGTTTTACATTAATATGTAGCACTTCTAATTGTCATTTAAATGCTGAGAAGTAACTATTTTAGCACTCGCAAGATGACAAGACTATTGAAGATTTGCTCTCAGAATCTGTACTGATGCCAAGTGATTGGCTGGTTGGTCTGTATGGATTGTGAGTGATGTCCCGTCGAAAAGGTGGTGAAAGTGTCGAACAGCGAGGTCAACGGCAAGTAATGGTCAAAAGTACTGAATTTCTTCCCCAGTAGGTGTAAATTGCAGTTGAAGAACCCAAGCGACCTAGTGATGATATTGTGTATTTGCACCACCGACGGCATCGTTGCTGGTGTCCGTCAAAAGCATGAGAGGGGTGTGGAAACGACAATGTGATGGCCTTGGCTAATGCCTGCTTTGTGGCGTCGAAAGCGCGTTGCTGAGCATTGTCCCACTGCAATATCCTTGGTTTGCCAGTCAGGACCCCCGTATAGCGGTGACATAGTGATCACTATGCCGGAAAGGAAATGGTGGTAGTAATTCGCCATGCCAATGAATTCCTACAAGCATTTCATGGTGGTCGGTGTTGGGAACTCACTAATATCAGCAACTTTTCTTGGGCGAGGGTGTACACCCGATGCCGAGATCTCGTATCGCAGGAAATCAACCCTTGACATGCCGAGGATGCACTTGTCTGGGCGCACAACCAGGCCGTTGTCCTCCAGCAGCTGCAGAATGCCGTGCACGTGGCTTTGGTGTTCCTTTTCACTTCTGGAGTAGACCAGGATGTCGTCAATGTAGACACCGCAGAAGGGAAGGTCGTCGAATATCTATTCTATCATCCGTTGGAAGGTGGTGCCACTGTTCCTCAAGCCACAGATAGCGAATGATGGCGGTCTTGGCTATTTCGTCTGGATGTACGGGAACATGGAGGTACCTTTTGAACAGGTCCACCAAATTCTGGCACTGTTCAACTGAGATGTGAACTCAGCCATGTTGGGCAGCAGGCAATGGTGAGGCATTGTTTGGAGGTCCAGGCACCAATAGTGTCCGGGATCCATGAGGATTCCTCACCATGTGTAAAGGAGATGCTCATGCGCTGGACAACTTCTGGCACAGGCCCATCTGCTCCATCTCTGAGAAGGCCTGTTTGGCACCTTCGAGCTTTTCGGCAGACAGGTCTCAGAACTTGGAGGGAACCAGCAGACCGGAAGTATGACTATGCTGGTCGATGCCGTGCTTGGCCGGGCTTTTGACGAAGTTCTGCCTTGAACACGCTAATGCCCATGTCAACCAGAAACTTGCATCCAGACAGGGCGTTAGTCAATCCGCCATGCTGCAGAACAGCATCCAAGTGCATGAACAAATATTATAGAAAGTATATTTGCTGGATCAGTTGCAGGAACTTAATCATAGAAGTAATTTAAGAAGAGGGTTAGAGATTATGGGAAGCCTGAAAAGTTTAGCTGCGAAACTGCAAGCAAAATACCAACAATGATAACATCGTCAGGCTGGCGGAAAACACCAATTTGATGAAAAATGCAATTTATTGTCCCCCACAGGGCTCTATCATTCCTGGGTATGAGCTTGTGTCTGTCACTTATGTTCATCTGCTCCTGGTATTATGCCATCGTTGCCATGGGAATTGCCAGCTGCATCTACAAATACATTGAATTCTGTGGGTAAGTATGTCCTCATAGGATAGAGACTTTAAAAAAATGGGTAAATATCAAGTTGTACTGAGACAAATACATACAGTATATTTATATATGCATTCACATTCAATAAACCTGCTCTATGATTGTGTACTGCACACTCCCCAAAAGCCATTTTACATTCCATTTGACCAAGGTGGGAAATGGGAAAAAGATAAGCACAATTTACTCCAGGTGTAGGCAGCACAACAGTTCCTTCATCATTCCTCTTCTTCCCAGAATTTCCCTATTTGGGATCAATGTTATATAGGAGCCTTCTCCAAATACGGGCATCCCTTTCATCCATTTAAGATCTGATTAAATACAGTCTTTCCATCTGGTTCTTGGTCTTCCTCATTTATATGTCGTCTGTACATCCTTTTGCATCACTTCTCTTCCTACATGCAGTCCTTCAGTTCTCCTCATCAGATGTCCAAACCAACTCAGTCTAGCTACTTGTACTTTCTATGAAAGTTTTTTTTCCTTCACCAAGCCTGTGTCACATCTGTTCCTTATTCTGCCTTATATAGTAACTTTGGACATCCGTCTAACTTCTTTTTCTCTTACTTTCTTGCGTGGAGCTGCTTTTAATCTGTACATCATGGCTGATTTTGCCACTTCTTCATGGACTTTAGCTTTTAATTTTATGGGGACTCATATGTGACATATCAACCTTTCTCCAGTTGTTCCAACTACAACTGATTCACAATGGTTAATAAGGAAGCTCATACGTTACCCCATTTGTCTCGATAATGTACAAGCTGCAATGAATTACAGTCTGGGTTATAAATGTTCTTTATGAGACCAACTTCCAAACCGCATAAACAACTGTGTGACAGAGCTGAGAAAGAGTGGGGTGATGGGATACGTGGCATTTCCCTGAGCGCTGCTCGGTTTGCTCTCATGAGGTTGGAGGAGGGACCACCACATACCAAGAACTGGAGGTCAGTCACAGTCAAGCTAAGTTGTGATCATTTAATGAAAATGATGCTCAATTTCTGGCCAAGCTGGCTGTGCTTTATCTGTGTACTCATTTCGCTGCTCAGGCCTCAGATCCTGGTTCTTGTCAGTATGGATGCCGAGCAAAATGTCGAGCAGCCTCGTCTGATCTCGTTAACAAATCAGCTGAAAGCAGGGAAGGGTCTCACTATTGTTGGCACCTCTGTTCAAGGAAAATTCCTTGACAACTATACCGAGGCCCAAAGGGCAGACCAGGTCTCTGTCACACAACACACATGCCACTAAGTGACCACACCGTTTGTGATTATGTCTAACAACTGCCGTCGATTCTTTGCCACATTCAAGTCTTTGCGGAAACTGATGGAGACAGAGAAGGTGAAGGGCTTCCCCCAAGTGGTCATATCCTCCAATTTAAGAGATGGGACATCACACTTGATCCAGGTTGGAGGGCTTGGAGGTTTGAAGCACAACACAGTGATGGTCAGTTGGCCACATAGCTGGAAACAGCCTGAGTCCCACCAACAATTCCGCGATTTTATTGGTAAGTTACTCCTGACGTAATCACTATCTTTAATGTTTCTAACTTGGTATGACCATTGTCTACTCTGCTGCACATTCTCCTCCATAAAGTAGTTTACTTTTTCTCATAAAAAAAAAAAAAAATAGACAGCCCCACTTTTGAGTGTAGAACTAGAGAACAGACAGAGCCATTTGTCCAGTCACTTCTTGATTGCAAATATTTCCCTACTGTTCCTGTGTAGAGGTGGTCAGAGAGACCACAGTGGCCAGTTTGGCCTTGTTGGTTCCCAAAAACATCTCTAGCTACCCGTCCAATGGAGAGCGCTTCACTGAAGGACACATTGATGTGTGGTGGATAGTCCATGATGGAGGCATGCTCATGCTTCTTCCCTTCCTGCTGCGTCAGCATAAGGTGGCAAATGCAAAACTGCAAAGTATGCTTTGGGTTAGGTACGTCGTCATCTTGATCTGATGCTCTTCTTTTCCTGAAGGTGTGGAGGAAATGCAAGATGCGCATTTTCACTGTGGCTCAGATGGATGACAACAGTATTCAGATGAAAAAGGATGTCATAACTTTCCTCTACCACCTGCGCATTGATGCTCAGGTGGAAGTTGTGGAGATGGTGAGATTGACACGTGCACTCACTGGCCACATTTATTTCCAATATGATAGGTAAATAAATATTCTTAGTCATTTTGTAAGTCTCTCAATAAAATTCTATACTGTATTGGGCAGGGTGTCAAACATACGGCCCGCGGGCCGGAACTGGCCCCCAAGGAGGTTCAATCAGGCCCGCAGGATCATTTAAAAGAGAAAAAATGTATGAAAGACACGGAACGAGTATGTTTAATAAGGTGCAATTCGTGAAGTGTCCGCTAGGGGGCACACTGTTTTGATCAGAGAAGAAGACAACAGCAGTCTCAGTCTGTCACTGAGACAGACCCAACACAGCAGACGCTATCAAGCACATGTGAATACTTTATTCTTGACACATTTAATAGTACTCTCCTTAGTTTGTTAGGTGTAGGCAGGGATTAAATTTAGATTTTATATAATGGTTTAAAAATTCCTTTTTTTGTAAATCTCGTTTAATCTTAAAATGCATGACTATATTTTTCAATACCAATGACTTGTTCAAGTTTTGTCCCTTTGTACAATCAGTGGGATCAGTTGCAATGCATATATGTGAATGATAAAAGTAAATTGCACATTTGACTAAGGAAATCTAAGATGCTTCATGAAATGTTTTGTAAAAGATATGTTCATTAAATTTCAACATTTACCGAATGTTCTTGTGCTTCTTTAGACCAAAACAAAGGAAAGACATATTATTTTGGTTATTTATAGCAGAATATGGTATCATTTTAATGGTCCGGCCCACTTGACATCGACTGAGGCCGTATGTGGCCCCCAATGTGAAATGAGTTTGACACCCCTGGTATAGCGTATGCGCTACAACCTGTTTGCTTGGGGAGTCAATATCACAATACACCAAAATCACAATACTGTAGCCGCATGTCAGCTCACATGTCATATATAGTAAGCGCAAATGACTGATGAAAAGAAAGTAAAACTGCCTGTTTAAAGGTGACTTGTTCAAAGGGGCTTGTTTTTTTTTTCCGTGGGAATTTTTTTCAGTTACATATAACAAGGGGACGTTTGTTTATTTTAAGTTGATTTTAATTTGTAAAGAAAAAAAAAGCTGTGTGGAAGAAGCATAGTAAGTGAATGCTTTTGTCCATCAAATCAAGTTGCCTTTGTTGTTCATATTATTCGCTGTCTGCCTTAATCTGCCGCATAACATAAATATTCACCAAAAAGAAGACAAGTGACCATCAGACACGGGAGGCGAAGTGGCACGACAAAAACTTTTCTTTCGTCTTTGTGATACCTATCGCCCAGCACGACAGTGACATCTCAGCCTACACCTATGAAAAGACACTTGTAATGGAACAGCGCTCACAGATCCTCAAGCAGATGCATCTGACCAAGAATGAGATGGAGCGAGAGGTAAGCATGCATTTCGCATACTAAATCAAAGAAGAAAGCGTTATTTTGTGACTAACCAGCGGTTTCGAAAAGTATGCTCTCTGATCATGAATTGAATTGGTTGAGCAGCAAGGCAAATTACC
Source organism: Hippocampus comes (assembly GCF_001891065.2). Classification (NCBI taxonomy): domain Eukaryota; kingdom Metazoa; phylum Chordata; class Actinopteri; order Syngnathiformes; family Syngnathidae; genus Hippocampus; species Hippocampus comes. Next base: position 1,181,735 of record NW_017805983.1, on the reverse strand, counting down.
AACTGGAAAATCATCCATTGCGTTCTTTTATTCCTCTACAGATTCAGAGCATAACAGATTCATCACGCGGGTCCATCCGGCGTAAAAAATCCTTTGCCTCACGCTCACAACACAGCACTGAGGAAGGAGCCAGAATGGGCGAACATCCAGAAGAGGAGGTACAGGCCATCTTAACTGATTTTTCACTTGATCTTGGATGGCATCCCAAGATCACATGACTGCACCAATTATCCAGCCTTCCTATTTCGAAGCTGACACTGAGCAAAAGTCAAAGTATACTTTGGATTGGTCGACAGTCAATCACAGGGCTCAAAACTCAAAACAGACACATATGGGCAATTAGTCTTTAAATGCATGTCTTTGGCCTGTGATTGGCTGTATTCTATGTGGAGTTTTCTCCACATTCACATTGGTTTTCTCCAGCGACTACAGCTTCTTCCCACATCCAAAAACATGCAGTTAATGGTTCATTGAAGACTGTCCATAAGTGAGAATGCCGAGTGTGAATGTTTGTTTCTCCATATACCGGTACTCTGTGATTGGTCCGTGACCAGTTCCGGGTGGACACTGCCGCTTGGTGAAAGTCAGTTTGACTCCAGACGGCTGCGAGCAGCCCTGATGGCCAGGTCCGACCATTTGGGAAAATTAACATATTTTTCTGAAATTTACGATGGCCACCTCGCCCCTGGCGGACCCTGACTTGACGCCTTTGCAGATAGGTGTCTGTCTGTTTTCTTTCTTTCACTCTGTTATTATGCCCCGTCTGTGGCTGTTTGCAACTCAAAACAGGTCCAGCTCATCCACAATAAGAACGCCTCAACACCTGCCAGCCCTACCAGCCCCACTGCCCCTGCTGGGGTTGGAAGAACCTGGACAGACAATAAGGAGGTTGGCAAGGGGAAGACTCTGGAGGCGGGCAAAGACCCCTTCAGCATGAAACCGTGAGTTGGCTAAAAGCTTATTATACAACGTAAACTATCAACAAGCCACATTTGTTGGATTTATACGCGAGTCCTGTAACATGGAAACTTTTTATCTTGGAAAAAATTGTGACTTGACTCTCACAACATTACCATTATTATTTAGTTTTAGTTGAACTCGAAGACAAAACCAAGATCGGACATACGCTTACGTAGGTTTGAATGAAACACCTGAATGTAAATAAAAATTACTTTGTTATCCAACCTCCATTTATCCAGTTAAGCAAGGAATCTCATTTGCAGTGCCAATCTAGCAGCAGACCACAGAATAAAACACAGCAAAATAAATACAACAAACAAAATCATATATCTAGGCACAAAACATATCATCATAAAACACCAAACAAAATCTCCACTCAAAATACATCATACCTCCCATCACGTTGGCACTTCTTATATGGGAGGTGCAACGTTTAATTGCCTCTTGTTGTACATTGTTTGAAACTGCTACAGATGTGAGAGGAGCAAGATTGAAATCTACTTTGACCAGGATGAGAGCGCCAGGACCACTGATGTTACGATCGCAGCCTGCGTAATATCACTGACAATTGCGACAAGCAAAGTTTCAGAGTAAACATCCATCCATTTTCCGATCCACTTATCCTCACAAGGGTCGCCGGGGGTGCTAAAGCCTATCCCAGCCGTCATCGGGCAGTAGGCGGGGGACACCCTGAACCGGTTGCCAGCCAATTGCAGGTCACACATAGACGAACAAACATCCGCGCTCACACTCACACCGAGGGACAATTTTGAGTGTTCAATCAGCCTGCCATGCATATTTTGGGAATGTGGGAGAAAACCCACGCAGGCCTGGGGATAACATGCAAACTCCACACAGCAGCTGGAATTGAACCCGGTACCTTTGCACTGTGAGGTCGACGCGCTAACCACTTGTCCACTTGGCCACCCAAAGTAAACAAGCAAGTGTAATTTTCAAACAACCGAACGCTCGTCCATTGGCGAGTTACATACATCCAGAAAGATCGGTTCAACTCTCCAGCCCCATTTAGTCATCTCTCTCTCCCTTCACTTTACACTTTTACCGCTGACTTTCCTCCGAAGCTCACGCGGCTACACATAGATGACACTCCTTGTGGCCGCAGCTCTCCTCAGCCGTACCATCGCACCAACAAGCGCCGATACTCTCCTCCAATGAACAGTCCACACGATGTACAATGCAGTCGATTTGGCATCGGTACATTACACACGCAGAAAAAAAGCAGTGGAAACATTTAGATGAGGTGGGCAGTGTGAAAGGGCTTACGGCTTCTTGTATAATCTCTTATTTGTATGTCAAACATTATTTTCTCCCTCGTGACACGCTGCTACAGGGAATGGGAAAACTTGTGAGTATGACGGTGTCTCACTGAGACCAAGTGTTTGATCCGAATAACTACATCCAGAGTTGTCCTATGTCTCCTGCACAAGGAACCAGACTGACGTGAGACGCATGCACACAGCTTTGCGACTCAATGAGGTCATCATAAAAAAATCCAAGGAGGCTAAGCTCGTCCTGCTCAACATGCCTGGACCCCCCAAAAATCGCACAGGTGAGGAAAACTGTATCCTTGCAGTGTGTACCGTTCCGCTCCACAATAGCGAAACTGGTGAATAGTGTAGATTAGAAAAGTACACGTAAGGAAGATCAAATTACAAAGGCAAAGCATCTCAAAACACTGCGTAGTTTATGGTTGACCGTTAAATACATTCAATTATTTTGTAGCCCCGCAGCCCCCCAAAAAATAGAGCAATTATCAGGATAAGCGGTACAAAATTAGTATTTCATAACATTTACAACAAAGCCTTCATCATAAAATGGGAACAACGTGGAGCAGTTCCATCATTTGTATTGTTCATTAATGCGTTAGTCTTTGTTCCTCCTTCACTGAGGCCGCCTTCCAGACATGGAGTTCCTGGAGGTCCTCACAGAGGGTCTAAATCGGGTTCTCCTCGTCCGCGGAGGGGGACGTGAGGTCATTACCATCTACTCCTGAATATATTTTAGCCAGAGGTTCTGCCCGTGAGACCTAGCGAGTCTCACAAAACCTCCCTCAAGGATAAACCGTGCAGGTGGCTCTATCCTGATTCAACAGCATTTCACTAAGGCTTTTAGTCCCACTCCTTCATGAAGAATGTTCCCGTCTTTTCTTATTCTCACGTGTTGTTTGAATGTTTTCAATATTTATTCAGCTTAAAATGTATCTTTTTCTTTTTCTTGTCGTTGAATTGTTTGTATGGAGGCACGCAGGTTAAGTGACATTGGACTCAACATCAACTTGATATTTATTTGCAACAGGATGTTGACAAGCAGACTACAATGTAAATTTGGAGAGCTAAAACATGATACACTCGTTAAATATAAACAGTCAACAATTATAATGATCATGTGATATTACCTGAAGGAAGCTCATTTTTAATGAACAGCTAAAAAAAAACTTTGAGCCTATGTGCACATTTTTTTTTTTTTTACTACCACTATTTTCAGTAGTAATTGTTGAAGTTACTAAACCGCATTGCAGAATTTGTTGCCTCAATTGCTTGAAAAATATGCAAGTGAATTTTAGTGGATGACGGGAGTTTGTTAAGTTCTGTTCCATTAATTAAGCACAGTGATCAATTTTCCCTTTCAACACACAGAAACAAAGGGGCGTGTAAAAATGTTATACCCCATTGATGTGTGTGTGTGTATATATGTGTGTGTGTGTGTGTGTGTGTGTGTGTGTGTGTGTGTGCGCGTGCGTGCGAGAGAGAACCTGAAGAGTGTATAAAATAACTTATGTAAATAAATGTCATTATAGACTTAGGAAAATAAATTGTGTGGCAAGTGTATTTGTTTTGTGTGTTCCTTTATTTAATTACAAGTCACTGAAAGAAGTGGAGTCACTAATTTAGTGGAGAAAGTTGCAACCATGACAAGCGTCTGACAACTTTCCACCTGTGTTTAGAAGTTGTAACACACCACAATGGTTTTACAATCTTATTTAATTATACTGAATCGAGCACAGCACAACTATTTTCGGTGACTTCAACAAGCCAAGTGTTTGTTGTTTTGGGGATTTGAGAGCAAAAATAAGCCCTGGAAAAAGTGACAGTGACTGATCCAATGAAAACACGCTGATAGTGTCGGGCCAAGTGAAAGTTCAATTACTGAACAGCCTAATGGCCACATAGTCCGTTTTTTCCCAAAAGAAGAGAAACTACAAACTGGGTTCGAATGGGGACACAAGTGAGAGTGTTGTTACAATGTAATAACACTGTTCAAATCAGAGTTTGTAATCAAAGGTGCTTAAACGCTCACTCAATAAACACCAGTATGAAGAGCAACACATTTTATGAGGCGAGCCAAAGTTCAGACTACTGAATATCCCCACTTGTTTGAACGGGAGCAGACTTGAACGTTGTCCTCTCTTATCTGTGCTGATGATAATCCTTGCTTCAAATGAAAAAACTGCCATTTGAGCTCTGACAATGAAGCCAGGTGCGAGCAGCCTGCGAGTGAGGCTGCCCGTGTTTGTTTTTGCAGTGGAGGTGGTGATTTTGGGTCTGTTTGCCACTTTTGTCGCATATGACGACCACGGTGATGCCAGATTTCAAACCAACGAGACTAAGGCCATGGACAATGCAGTATACAAGGATTATCCTTTTTTTGCCGACATTCAGGTGATGATATTCCTCGGCTTTGGATGCCTCCTGGCATTTTTCCGACTCTATGGATTCGGAGGGATGGTTTTCAACTTTCTTGTAGCTACCTTTTCCATCCAATGGGCCATTCTAGTGCAGGGGTACTTCCAGTTCAGTCATGATGGTAAGATCCAACTTGGTGTGATCAACCTCATCAATGCAGAGTTTGCCTGCGCCGTGGTGCTCATCTCTTTCGGGGCAGTATTGGGCAAGACAAGTCCGCTGCAGCTGCTGGTCATGGCTCTCCTGGAGGTGCCGGTATTTGCAGTCACTGAATGGGCAGTGCTGAAGTACCTGAAGATAAACGACGCTGGAGGCTCCATCCTGATTCACCTCTTTGCCTGTTATTTCGGCTTGGCAGTCACCTTTGTGCTGTACAGACCTCGTCTCAATGAAGGTCACGCCAAGGAGACCACCAGCTATCAGTCGGACATCCTGTGCATGATGGGGACCTTGTTCCTCTGGGTCTTCTGGCCCTCCTTCAACTCGGCATTAACCCTGAAAGGCGATGACCAGCACAGGGCCATCCTCCACACCTTCATTGGCCTCTGTGCCTCCACCCTCACGGCCTTTGCTCTATCTGCACTACTCAACAAAAATGGAAAACTCAGCATGGCGGACATCCAGAATGTGACCTTGGCTGGAGGCGTGACGGTCGGGGCATCCGTAGATATGATGATATCACCGGCGGCAGCATATGCCCTGGGGATGGTAGGCTGCATCGCATGCATGCTAGGCTACAAGTACCTGAGCCCTGTCTTGGCACAACGCTTCCGAATCCAGGATCAATGTGGAATACATAATTTGCATGGGCTAACAGGACTCATATCCTCCGCTGCTGGGATTTATGCAATAATGGTGGCGAAAGAGGAAGTCTATGGCCCTAGTATGTATGACACTTTTAGGCACAGAGCCCCAAAAGAAGGGGATCCCAAGTTGCTTGAGCTGCAGGCATTAATTCCTGGACTGCAGCCAGGTTTGGGCCGGAGTGCCCGAGAACAGGCTCTCTTCCAGGTGGCTGCCATCTTCTCCACCATAGCAGCGGCCGCCATCGGAGGCGTGCTCACAGGCATAGTCTTGAAAATCCCTTACCTCTCCTCACCTTCAGATGATTTATGTTTTGATGACAAACTATATTTTGTTGTGCCCCAGGATAGTTACTCGCCACTGAAACAAAACAAAGACACACATAAAGAGGAAACTGTTGCCTAACACATCGTGCTCTCCTTACCGAAATAATGAAAATAAAATTGTCTTTTAAAAGTGCTTCAAAATAATATTTTGTGATGACATGATATGTATATTTTGCAGTCATTGTATTTATTGCCCCAGTAAATCGAATGTTTTATAAAATGTGGATAATTATGAACATGAATATTGTGTTTGGCATAGAGACACGTCACACATTTGTGTCATTAACAAAGTAAAGATATTACACTGTGTCTAACTGTAAATGACTGAATGGAACAAATATTTGTAATGTTTCTGTTATGACTCAAAAATATCTACTGTAAAGGTATGATGCCCTGATTATCTAATTAGATTCATACAATTCACCCCAGCGTTTAAAGTATTCTTTTTTTAAAAACAGATTACATTCGAAATCGGGAGTCACAGAAATAGTGGCTGTACATATGACGGGTTTAAGACGGGCAAATGATTGACGCACTTGCTTCCTCTCTACTTCTTTGTTGTGTCTAGTTAAATACAAGTTCTTTGTCATCTCTGCTTGTGATCCTTTTTTGTTTCTCACGATTACTGTTCCTCATTGTGCAACGTGAAATTACAAACGGTGTCTAAATAGTTTCTTCAACCCAACATTGACGTCAATAACGAGTTTGCCACTTAACAGACACGATAGTGACACCTGGTGGACAACGTAAGTGTACATAGCGATTATGTGCAAGAAGGCCCTTATCCTCCGTGGGCCATATTCTCTCCCTTTATTTATAATGTACGATCATTCCTCTGCTATTTTACTCATTCACTCCTTCGAGATTCCACCATGACCTCCGAAGACCAAACGGTACATGTTTTGTGTGAATGTGGTGAAAACACAGAGCATCTGTCTCAAGCTGTTCGAACACTGTTATCACTGACATAAAAACTACCTATATATGGCATTTACAGTTACACAACATCAAGTTTAGCTTTTTTTTTAACACACGCTCATAAATCTAAATTCCAATTTAGCAAACAGAGGTAAAAATTTGACCTGAAACAACCTAAGTGCACACAAAATTTGTAGCAGCTTGTGACTTATCGGGTCAGCGTGGTGGAGTGGCCAGATGAGAGGCAGAAAATATTCAGGCAAGTGCTACCTAGCCCTTCACGAATCTTCATTCAGACCACATCTTAGTAAAGGTAACGACCCTCACGGCTCACCTGTTTTCTGGGTTTGGTCATGTGATGACCTTATATTCATATAAGTCAGTGTATGATGCAAACTGGGCCCTAAGGCCCTGTCGTGTAATTTTTAGTCAAAATCAAGTGGCAGTACAAGACCAAATGGCCACCCCCTGAAATGGATAAAACAAAACGGTGGATTTTTATGTGCTTAAATCAAATTCCACAAACGCAATATTAATCAGAATACCGTGTCTACACTTGTGGGGGCTCACTGAACGTATTATCGAAAGAACTGACTTTACTTCCCTTTGAATAAGCCCAGTTGTACAACAACTATTTTATTTTATACACACCCGATCAGTATTGGTGATATTGTTGATGGGACGTAGTGCACAATAGTGTGCGAGTTTCGTCTCCATCCGCTTGGTGGCAACCAAGACCTTACACTGGAGCAGCTGAAGAATGGCAGAAAAAATATGTAGAGCAGTATCTATCCATTCATCCATCCATCCATTTTCTAATCTGCTTTTCCTCATGAGGGTCACGGGGCGTGCTGGAGACTATCCCAGCTGTCTTCGGGCAGTAGGCGGGGTACACACTGAACCAATTGCCAGCCGATCGCAGGGCACACATAGACAAAAAAAAACCCATTTGCGTTCACAACCACATCTAGGAACAATTTTGAGCAGGGGTAGGGAACTCCGGTTCCTTGAGAGCCGTATCCTGCCTGTTTTAGATCCCCCCTATTCCAACACACTTGATTCCAATGATCAGCTCATCAGCAAGCGCTGGAGAGGCCTGCAACGATTATGAGCAATTGAATCAGGTGTGTTGGAGTAGAGAGGGATCTAAAAAAGGCAGGATATGGCTCTCGAGGAACCAGAGTTCACTACCCCTGATTTAGAGCATTCCATTCACCTGCAATGCATGTTTTTGGAATGTGGTAGGAAACCAGAGTGCATGGAGAAAATCCATGTCTACTCAGAGAGAACAGGCAAACTCCACATAGGAAGGCCAGATCCGGGATCGAACATTGCACCTCTGCACTGTGAGGCAGACGTGCTCGCCAGTCGATCACCTTTCCGCCCTAGAGCAGCATTATTCTGATAAATTGATTGCATTTACTCATGGCTTCAAGGATCCAAACCAAACACGCCGGTGCCCCATTAAATTACAGAGTATCAATTTGGCATGAACAAGTAAAGACCTGCAGATCATTTGTCAGTCGCACTACTAACAATAGGAAGCATTACACTGGATACAGGAAGGTAATCTTGATAATACACCGGTCACGTCAGTCTGGCAGCGCTCACAAGCATTCGAACGGTTGAGTCATGCTGTTTGGAATTAATTTACAGAATACAGTACATCATCATTTATACAGGATTGCTCACCCGCAATTTATTTGTGTCTTTCATAATTTTATCTGTGGTTTTATTGTTTTTGTTCTTGATTGTAAAGTGTCCATGGGTGTTTTGAAAGCCACTTATAAATAAAATGTGTTATTATTAAGAACAAACGATTGAGGGCAGCTTTTATTTGTGTTCCTGCACGTGTCGGAGGAGTGGGCAATGAAACTGCTGACGTTCTGGCTGAGCAAGCTTGAAACTGAATCCAATAATACGATAGAAACTCAGTTATCTAAGGCTGAATACAAAATAATAGTTAAAAGGAAAACGCTGGACATTTGGCAAGAGAACTGGGATTTAAGACACAGAACGACACCTACAGTATACTATTAATTGCAGAAACAGGTTGGTTTAGGCCAGGACGTTAGATGGGTAGGAATCCTGAAGGAATAGTCCTTTTTTACACGTATTCGGATTGGTCATACTGCACTTAATTCCACACTTTATAAAACTGGAAAGCAGGCTACAGGCACCTGTGATGTGTGTGGCCAACATGAGACTGTTTGGCATGCGCGAACGGAATGCAGATTTTATAAGGAAAGAAGTGCGTGGATAATACAAAAGGACAATTAACTTGCATTCCGCATTGACGGTGTTAGAAATGCATCAACAACCAAAACTCTGAATTAGTTAATTAATTATTTCAGGGAAATAAGATTCATGACTAGCATATGATTTTTTATTATTATTATTATTATCGTTACCATTATTATTGGAATTATTACTATTATTTTTTTTCTTTGATTTTTTTTAAAGACAGCTTGTATACTCTCCAGCACGCCTGTGACCCTCGTGAGGATAAGCGGATGAGAAAAAGGATGGATTATTATTTTTAATACTGTGTGTTTTTATTTGCTGCGTTTCTGATACTTCACACTCCGGTCCGTTAGGTGGCGATAATGCATCAAACGTTGGGTTGCCAACCAACAAATAAACTAAAACTAGACGACGAAGAAGAAGATTGGACGTCGAGTGCCGTAAAGGCCACGATCACTCCTGCGCTCCTTTTCCTCTTTCTTGTACGAAACCAAAACGTTTTACATAAGTCACTCATTGAAATTATTTATGCCACTTTTTAGTTGGATCTACCGAACGGGACGGATTCAGAAGGGTCTGTTCAGCGGGACATTGGCTTTGATATTTTGACTCTTCCTCACATTTTCACCCTTTCCAAACGGTAACGTCATTGTCTGCTACGTAGGCTAGCGTTCCGAAGTTAGCTGGCCGTTTTTTAAAGACACGTTTTGGAACAATAGCATCTCGCTGTTGTTTACTAAGCATTTCCGCTTACTGTGTTTACGTTGTGCTCGGATCACATTCGACCTTCGTTTACGTTCATTTCCATTGGCGTCGATTTGGATTTGTCGACCAGCGAGGGGCCGTTGTTTGCTACAGCAGGGCCAAGCAGGTAATTAGCGTTAGCATGTCACCGTGGCCGCCATTAAGTCTCCCCAGATATGGTAGCATGCCTTGGTCGTCAAAACATGTTGAGTGCTCGTTTTCTGTTTGACTTTTCAGCGTTTATAAAGCCTTAAGCCGTAGTAGAGTTAAAATGAATGTTATTTATTTTTGTGCAATGAAACACTTTACTCCCCCCGCCCCCCCCAATTTCTCTGCTGTAGACTGCAAATTTCCCCAGTGTGGGACAAATAAAGGTTATCTTATCTTAGACCTGGCCCTACTTTTAGGTTAGATTGAGATTGTTTATTTTGTGCCTATTAATCGCCGCGCCTAATAAATAGCAGGTTCAGCAAGTGTGTAAGACAAACTCTTGCGATTGAGAGTTAATTGTGCTCCACGTGTTCAAAGTAGTTAACGAACTCATTATCTTCATTTTAGGATCGTCATGGCTGATGATTTTGATGTTGAGGCCATGCTGGAGGCGCCATACAGAAAGGTGGGTGGAGAGGTCAAAGAAATAAAGCTTATGTTCTACACTTGACCCGTTCCTAATAATTGCAACTATGACAAAGTTTACATGAATGTTGTGTGGTGTGTTTAAGTAAAACGCTGTAAGTTTATAAATAAATCCGCATCTATCTCTCTTTATAGACTTCCCTAATGATATCTCACCTCTACTCCCATGAATTCATCTTTGATTCCACTGTGAACTGTGAAAAAAAGGAAGGTAGTTATTGTGCATATACTGATGTACTGTGGTTCACCATAGGACTAAAAGAGATTCGGCCTAAAACACCCAGGCCCTGTTCGGTTACGACAAGGTGAATACAAATGAGTGACGGGCCCATCTTACCTGGCCAGCAAAGTTGGCAGTATTCAGATTTATAACCTGCATGTACAGCTCAACAGATGGCAATAGGAAGGCTGTACAAGATTTTACCTGTACTTTGACAACTTTGGAAAGCAGCTAGGGACCATCTTATGATTAAGACTTAGAATCGTGCCAGTTCCATCCATACGTTGTTAAACATGTTTCTTTTACTTATAAATATGAATACTGCCCCTTTGCCTCATTCAGCCTGAATGTGTATCAGCATCATGATTTTGAATGCTACACAACACCAGATATGAATATAGCAATACTTCTATTTATAATTTGTATATTGACTTGGCATACTTTAGTGAAGACGCCATAATGGCACACCCTAAGACAATAGTATCTCGTGGAAGGTTTATTTTATTTTTTTGTTTTGTTTTTAATATCAATTTCTTTTTCTTGGGCGTCAATATTACTAAGAAGTGTGAATCCCTGTTTGCTTCAGGGCAAGATGTGTGACAGAGGTGGCATCGAGCTCTTACAATCCAAGAACGAAAATGGGTGAAGATCACTGGACTGACACCAACCACAAAGGATCTCTTTTAGCGACCCCCACATCTTGCGTGGTCACATGTTTAGGCACAAATAGTGACATTGGTACGGCTTGCCATAGGGGGATGGGTTGAGATGAGCTTACTGACCTCAGCTAAAAGTTGTTGGGGCACCCTCCATCTTTGATTAAGAGTACTTTGCAGCCAAGTTAAGAACAGAGGGGCAGCAATTGGGGAAGGACACCTGTCCAGGCTCAACAGAAGGACATTTTGAAGTATTATTATTAATTGAGATATTTCTGCATTTTTCTCTTGTCCCACCCCTCCCCCTGTACCATGACGACTTGAAATGTTGCGTCTACGTCCTCATGATGTTCTTCTATCAACCTTGCTTAGGATGAGGTCAAGTCTTCTCATGCAAACGGACATGATGGTCACAACAGGAAGTATGTCTTTTTGTTGCCTCATTGTGCTGGATTTACAGAGCCATGCATGACAATAACTGAGCCCTCTATTGAATGGCACACAGGAAGAGGCGCAGCAAGAGCAGAAGCCCAGGCTCCAAGAAAAGAAGGAGCCGGAGCCGAAGCAAAGACAGAAAAAAAGCTAAGAAGAGGAGCAAGAGCCGAGAAAGGAAGCGAAGCCGCAGTAGGGAACGTCATCGCAGCAGCTCTCGGAGCAGAGAGCGAGCTGGGCGCTACAAAGCTCGAAAGAGCCCAGTGTAGGTGACCGTACTGCTGTGTGGCTTGATCCAGTGTTTTCCAACAAATTTGCACATTAAAAAAGAAAAACTTCCAAAATGCTGCTAAAAGTACACATAACGAAATAATGATCCGTTTTCGTTTATTCACAAAGTGAAGTGTGCGCCTGTTTAATTGAACACACAGCTGATAAACTTGCGGGAAATCATGACTTTGTCTTTGTTTCAGACGCAAGCGTTCCAAAAGTCGCACTCCTGTCAAGAAGGAGAAGAGTCCAATCAGGTACAAAGTCATTTCCTGTTCCTGCTTGGTGTATGCTTATATTCATATAGTCAGCCCCTCTGCAGAATGCCCGATTCTCAGCAGCATTTTGCAAAAAGGCCAATCGAGGATCAGGCATTTTATTAAGACCTTTTTTTCTTTTGCGAAGAATCTCACCATTAAACAGTGAGTTCCCACTTGCCTTTCTTCATTGACATCTGATATACCGCCCTGCATTACAATGTGAAGTACGAGACAGAAGCAGAATTCAAGCAGCTTATGAAGTATTCGGGATCATCCCCACTGTGCATGCAGTGTGAAGCCGTTGCGTGCTCGACAGCCACCCCAGTTGCTGTCAAGAGTTCGGCATCTATTTTCTATTTGCCAAAAGTGTCATCCGGTCCCAAAATAACTCCACGAGGCTGACATGAATGTCGATGTCAGGCCACTGTAGGTGTGATATTGGAGCAATTCATTTTGTGGAAGGGTTGCCGTGATTGGATAAGGTTTCAAGCTTTAATGATTGACATTGCAAATTTGTTGTCTCTTATCTCATGGAGCTTTTGTTTTGTGTTTCTAGGCAACCAATTGACAATCTAACGCCAGAGGAGCGAGATGCCCGCACTGTTTTCTGCATGCAGCTGGCTGCTAGAATCCGAGCCCGAGACCTGGAGGATTTTTTCTCGGCTGTTGGAAAAGTGAGTTCCCGGGGAATTTAAATGTGAACTTGCGAAGCCTCGTCTTGCCTCGAGTCTAAAATTGATGTCTGGAATGTTTTTGTTTCTGTAGGTGCGAGATGTGAGAATGATATCGGACCGGAATTCACGGAGATCGAAGGGGATCGCCTACATTGAGTTTGTGGAGTCATCCTCTGTGCCCCTGGCCATCGGGCTGACGGGCCAGCGGCTTTTGGGTGTGCCCATCATTGTCCAGGCCTCTCAGGTCAGTGGGCACACATCTTGCTTCCAAATGTTAAGACAGACATGACTCATGTTTCTCACATACGCATTCACAGGCTGAGAAAAACCGGGCTGCCGCGGCGGCCAATAATCTTCAGAAAGGCAGCGCGGGCCCAATGCGGCTCTACGTGGGCTCGCTGCACTTCAACATCACTGAGGAAATGCTGCGAGGGATCTTTGAGCCCTTCGGAAGGGTCAGAATGGACTTGCACATCCGAGAGAACGCTTTGTGCTTGTGCAGATGAGTGATTGTCATCCTCTTTTGTTTGTGCAGATTGAAGGAATTCAGCTCATGATGGACAGCGAAACCGGACGCTCCAAAGGATATGGCTTTATATCAGTAAGTGCTCGTAGTCCTTTGACACGTTTTCTCTGTGTTCATATGGCCGGCTGTCTGCAGCTTGCCTATTTACAGTGTGCGTTCATGACGACGATCATGGTTATCTACCTTCATCTTCAAGTTTGCAGATGCCGAGTGTGCAAAAAAGGCCCTGGAGCAACTGAACGGCTTTGAGCTGGCCGGCCGGCCAATGAAGGTGGGCCACGTCACGGAGCGCTCAGACGCCTCCACCGCAAGCTCGTTCCTGGACAACGATGAGCTGGAACGGACCGGCATCGACCTCGGCACCACGGGACGGCTGCAGCTCATGGCTAGACTTGCTGAAGGTTTGGAATATTCCAATTGGATTTCAATATTTTGTTTTATTTCTTTTTCATTCTCTCCCCTTGACCCAACATATTTGGTCCTGCAGGAACGGGTCTAAAGATTCCCCCGGCTGCTCAGCAGGCACTACAGATGACCGGTTCTGCGTCTTATGGAAACATGGCCACCCCGGCAAGTAAGTCAGAATGACTGCTGTAGTCAGTTCTATCACATGATTGTTTGCTCAATGTTGAGTCGTTGCAGCTCCTGCGCCGAGCCAAGCTTTAAACCTGCCATCTCAGCCACTGGCCACTCACTGCCTTCAGTTGTCCAACCTCTTCAACCCGCAAGCGTAAGGCTTTCAAAGTGTTTCGAAATATTTACAATATGACCTACTGCTGGCCTTAATGTTTTTGGGTTGTTTTGGTTTTTTTCTCTCTTCTCAGGGAAAACGATCCCAGCTGGGCCATTGAGATCCAAGATGATGTCATCGAGGAGTGTAACAAGCATGGGGGAGTCGTTCACATTTATGTTGACAAGAACTCTGCTCAGGTGAGAACATTCCTTCATTTCTCATTTGTCTAACAACTGCAAGAGATCTGATAGAATGAATAAATATTGTTTCTACCTTAACGCAAACATATTTTGGGGGGTGCAGGGTAACGTGTATGTGAAGTGTCCCTCCATACCAGCAGCAATGGCCTCTGTAAATGCGCTTCATGGACGCTGGTTTGCAGGTATGTGCACTAGCACTTTTCCATGCAAATGAGCACAAATGACATGATTCCAGAGGAACACGTCTTTTTCCTGTTTGTCTTGTAGGGAAAATGATCAAGGCGGCCTATGTTCCCTTACCAACCTACCACAACCTTTTCCCGGATTCAGTAACAGCGAAGCAGCTTCTAATGCCAACACGTCGATAGTGAGGCATGCTTCTGATCATCAGTGTAAATACATTTCTTTGCATTGATTAAAATGTCTTTGAAAAGGCCTCATTGAAGTTGGTTGGCTCAAGTTTGTATGTATGCCCTTTCAAAAAAAAAAAAAGGGCCACTTTGAGTTTACTTTCAACTTTGTGGCTTTGTGATGTCAAGTACCACTGAAGAAATCTGCAGATCTGTTTTTAAATATTCCCGTCTCATCTGCTTGTTTCCTCGAGTACTTGTAGATTGAAAACAAATAGGATTACATAAATGTGTTGGAATATTGGGCCTTGAATACCAAAAGTATATCAATGTTGACAATAATGCTTTGTAATTTTTTACAGACATTCATTTTTAGTATGAAGGCTCCCAATAAACTATTTGAAAACAATTCCTTGATATGTTTTGTTCCTTTTAGAACAAGCCTCCAATTGCTTTAAATCCAAACTTTCAAATGAAGGTCACATACATGGCAATTTTCCGCGGAAATCCGCCGTTTTATTTCTTAAATTGATCATTTTTGTGAATCGTCTAAATCCGTTGAGAAAATTTTAGGGGCGGCCAGGTACCTTATCGTCGAGTTTTCACGAGCTCTCCCGAACAGTCTCTCCGTTTTCCGTTTGTAAACAGCCCTGCGATTGGACGTGTATGAAAGCTTCAACT
>NW_017805983.1:1152616-1165097 GCF_001891065.2 Hippocampus comes | reverse complement strand
GTTTCGTGCCACTTTTGTAAGTAACCACGCCCCCGTCCAGGCCACGCCCCCGTCCAGGCCACGCCCCTTCCACTTTTTTCATCACTCGCCATTGCCATGTATGAGGTCACTGGAGGCAGCAGAGTGACTTCAGTTTACAGCTGGGGCACATTGTTTGAATCCATCATTGACGTTCAAATATTCCGACAGAGTAATTAGGGTTGAATTTCAGACAAATTATACGGCAGGTCTTTCCAACTGAATGACTAAAGTCATTCCATGATTTTGTCTCAATACACCATATTACATTTTAAACAAAACATGAGTAGAGTCAGGTTTAATTTATTATGGATCTTACCATTCCCGTTAGTTATTTTCAAGTCTGAAGAATTATTTGGACAAATTAACACTATTGTAAACAAGACTACAACTCAGTAACCAGACTCCAAAGATAAATTCTAATTTTCTTCCTGCAGATGCTTTGTCACTCTTCCACTAATCCCACCTGTATGGAAGTTGTCAGTTTTATTTCATCCATCCATCTTCTACCACGACCCAGCCCCGGATGAGCGGTAGAAGCGGTTTTATTTTCCACTTTTATTATAAATGAATTCTAAATCAGTCAGTTGTTTTATTTTGAACTTACATTCTCTCTGGCAATGACTGTTCTGTCTTTTGTCAAAAATAGACATGAGGTCCTTATCCGTCATTGGTTGAATAGAAATTTTATGTATCAAAAGTATGTGTGGTATCGGTGAGTACTAAGTGTTATTTACTGGTCAGAAAAAAAGTGGTATTGAACATCTCGATGTGAAACGCTACATGATGTTCAGTGTACAGTATAAATGGATGTTTGCTTATGGCCACAGTGCTGCTTTAACATGTTGAAATGACAAGACGGGTTTAATGCCTATATTGTGAACTTTATAATGTAACAAAAGACATTAACAAAAAGAACAAAACAGCTTCTGTCAGTTACAGCGAACATACATTTGTTTTTCTTCCATTTTTTTTAAATCAATGTTACTCCTCTTCGAGAAAGTTGTCTCCACCTGTAAAGAAAACTACAGTTACATTTTAAACAAATGTCCAGATAAGCAAAGAGACATCACACTGAATTTATTATCAAAATTTGTATTGAAGCACACTGAATAAAATTCATTTGATGTCCACCCACTTTTTGGCAGCTTTGAGCTCAGGCTCACAAATGGAAGTCATTTCGAGAATTACTTAATACTGTATACAAGTCACACATGATCACTTATTTAAAAAAAAAAAAAAAATCAGCAAACAGTGGCATCCATCCACTGAAGAGAAGAATCTTAATAGAATTAACATAGCTGACCTTAAAGGATTTCTCACTTTTTTGGCGAGCAGACCTTGGCCTGGTGGGCTTGTAAGACAGCGATGGCCTCGTCCACCTGATCCAAAAGAACCAAGAAAATAATTATTTGAATGTTTTTTTTTTGTTTTGTTTTTCACAATCATGGATATGGGTCAGTTTTTGCCTTGCAGTGGAGGGACTCTGGTGACTCCAGCATGTGTAGCAGCTCTGAGTTGTCAATTTCTAGCAGCATTCCAGTGATTTTTCCAGCCAGGCTTGGGTGAAGGGCATGGATCAGAGGGTACAGACGCTCACCTGAAGCACAGCGCGCACGCACACACAGCATACTATATGTTCAAAAGAAGCCTTTCTTTCATTCAGTCATTCAGACATCAGACCTTTTAGACCAAGGGCGGGCAATTCATTTTGAGAAACTGAAATGTTTGTTGAAGGCCACACCAACATGCTAACCTCAATCCATCCGAGCAAACGCCTGTCCTACGTCATCTTCACAAACTCGATAGGTACTAAGCGGATATTAATATGCAGCAGATACATACCCCCGTGGCTCTCGAGGGTCCTTCTGCAACAGGGCACTACAGCGATAGATTTTAACAAAACAAGCCAACTTAAATGAATCCAATCTCACTTTGTTCAGTCAATATTGTTGAAAAAAAAAACATCCAGGCGTTAGATACTGCTGCTCCTTCTGGTGTGGGCACCTCACCCACCTGGGGGGCAGTATCATCCAGACATATGGAGACGATAAAGAACCTACCTATGAGTATTGTTAGTGTCTGTCTACATGTGTTTCTCCACCGTTTGTTCAAATTTGGCAACGACTGTTCTGCCCGTCGATGGCATTTGCAACGTTTGTTAGCATGAAACTGAAACAGACTTAAAAAAGAGCTACGTGGTTGTTTATACTACACAAATGTCATTTTATTTTGCGTTTGAGAGTCAACTTAAACTGGGAGTGGCAAGAAACAGCTTGAGGTCTTTTTGAAGAATTGTTCACATGTGCCCAACTCCTGCTTGTTGAGTGAGTCGAGTTCACTCACTCCATACCAAAAAGCTGCTTCTGGTCCATAAGTGGTGCTGCAGCCAACATTGAGGCAGTTAGTGGCTCCATTCCTTGAGCATGTACGGGCTGCTCCATCACAGGGGCAGGAACCACCTAAGAAAAAACCTTACATCCTTACAACAGCAACCATTTGAGACAGAGAAAAGACTGGCACTTAAGTACAGTGGTTCCTTCACCTGCAGAATTTATTTGTTTGTTACCATGAACAAAACAAAAAGAAATAAAGACAGGGATGCAAGGACCAATGCGCATGGAGGCAACCGATAATGTAGTACGAATGGACCAGCATGCACATCTGTAGTCAGCATGAGCACAATGCGGTAAAAATAGACAAATGAAAAAGAGGGGGGGGGGGGGGGGAATCTGTAATCATCTCTAGCTGTTACATCTGCTGCATTCCAATGCAGTCCACCACGGATTCAGACATTAAATCACAGCAAAAGCAGTGGCCGACGTTTGGCCACTCATGTCAACGAGTTGACGAACCTCAGTTCAATCGGGTTTGGCTGCATGTGATTTTTTGCACTTGCACTTGAGTGGTGGAGTGTCTGAAGTGCACTCATCAGTCACATTTTTGCTCCCAACGCAAAGCCAAAAATGAAATAAAAATTGAGCGATGGCTCGCAACACGAAAAACTTGCGAGTTAAGGTACCACTGTCCTGATATTTCAGAGCTCGGTCCTGAAATAAGCAGAGTACCTGTAGTCTTGTCATGGCGGGTACAGAGATGACCTGCTGAGGGTTCCGCACCGCCGACGGGTACTTAAACTGACCGCTTCTTGACACACCAGACATGTCAGCTCGGCCACATGATGTCTGGGTTCCAATGTTATCTAATTAAAGACAAATGTGTTTCGAGCCGTGCCAACCATGTCCTGGCGGGCATCAGAAGCCGGGACTGACTTGTCTTTTGTGTGGAACTGCTGATACGTGGAGCCTGAGTGGAGGCCTGTCTCACAGTGGCGATGGGAGTGGAGCCCTGGCGAGGGGCAGAGCCGCCAGCGTATTGGGATGAATACGGACCTGAAAACATGCAGGCAGCACCATTTGTGTCTAGATGCGCCTTCAGTGTTTCAACACATCCGCGTGGTCCCGAGTTATCACTTCACCGTGCACTCTTGGCGGCTGTCCCGTCCAGCGAGGCGCCGATCTCATGTTGCTGATAGCACTGTGCTCATAGAAGGTGCGCGTGGACGCCTGAAAGACAAATGCCGGTTTCAAATGAAACGACAAGAAGCGTATTAATAAATTACAAATTTGAGAGGGAGGAAAAAAAAAAATCAGCCTACCTGCGGCACTGTCACGTAATAGCTGGTCTGATGGTACGAGTCGATGAGGGGACTGTTCATGCTCCTCAGGGTGGCCAGTCTCTGCATGTACTTGTTGGTGAGAATGGCCTTACGCTCCTCCCTTCGCTGAGCCAGT
This sequence comes from Hippocampus comes, assembly GCF_001891065.2. Lineage (NCBI taxonomy): Eukaryota > Metazoa > Chordata > Actinopteri > Syngnathiformes > Syngnathidae > Hippocampus > Hippocampus comes. The sequence continues at coordinate 1,161,285 of NW_017805983.1, read as the reverse complement.
GCCACGTACAGGGGCTTGGTAGCAATAATTCTTCCATTCATCTCAGTTACTGCTTTTGTCGCCTCCTCGGGGGAAGAAAAGCAGACAAAACCAAAGCCTTTGCTTTGGGAGCCATCGGTCATGACCTACAAGACGAGAGAGGTCAAGCACAATCAACACGAAGGACCGTCACACCTGGGACTTTCTGCTCGCAGACAGCACGGGTCCGCTCAAACTCCAAAAAAGTCAAGGCGCCGCTTAATGTGCTTCTAAATGTCTCATCCCCAGCACATACCTTTGCACTTGTTATGGTACCATAGGGGGAGAACTCCTTCCGGAGTCTCTCGTCATCGATGCTGTCATCCAAGTTCTTCACATACAGATTGACACCCTGAAAGCAGAAAGTTCAGATGTGTGCCCCTTTTCAAGAGATAATCAATTATGCTAACTGCCGTACAGAAGTCAGAAGTCAACATAGACGTAAGGCTAGGTAATATGGCTGTTTAAAAAAAAAAAAGTAATAGAAAATCCCATTTCAATGTATTTTTCCCCCCCACATCTGAATTAGCAAAACTGTTGAAATCATCGACCCGACTTGACTTTGTTATGAGCGGTACCTGATAGCGCTGGATGCGGTCCTGTTTGATTTGGTCGAACCTGCGCTTCAGCTCTCCCTGACGCTCCAGCCTCTTCTGAGCCCGCCCAACATAGAGGAACTTCCCGTTGAGCTCCTTACCATTCATCTCATCCACCGCCTGGCAAAAACAAAAAGGGGTCACCACCACCATGAGTTCCCTTCAAATAGTCACACTTTGCCATTTGGCTTCCTTCATCTTGTGTCAATCTCGTTGTAGGTTACAAAATAGTTCTTGTACAGTGGTGCCATGACTTAAAAGTTTAATGAATTCCATGACCGTGCTCAAATCACTCTCATCACCTTTCCCCATCAAAATAATGGAGAATATCCGCTTTTTTCACCCTTTTTTCAGTCATTTTCTGAAAACCCACAGTTAAAAAAAAATAAATAAAAATCTGGCTAAATACCTGCACAAAAACTGAAAATGCGAGCAAAAAAATTACTAGTGATGGTGGCCAAAGGTGTAGTTTGCCATCACTTTGTAGTGGCGGTGTGCCTGGAGCTAACAAGTCCAAATTTTGTTCGGCACGCACACACACGCGCACACACACACACACGCACGCGCACGCACGCACGCACACACACACACACACACACACACACACACACACACACACACACACGTCGGCTTGTATCTCCAAAAATGATTAACTGGAGACACTTGTTAATAAAAAGAACCACTTTTTGCTGAGCTGCGTTTTCCCTGTCGTCGTTTGAACATGGCCATAGTAGCACAATTAAAATCCAACCACAAAGCCACCGAGAAAGCGAATATGAACTTGCCACGCTACCTTTTGCGCATCTTCATGGTTAGCATAGTTGACAAAGCCAAATCCACGCGAACAACCTTGCTCATCCTTCATCACGCGTACACTGAGAGTCTTGCCTGAAAGAAGACACAGTCATTTCATATCCCACGATTTAGGTCACTCAGCTCAGACAAAAAGCTGATTGGGACATTCACTCTTACCAAATGCAGAAAAGACATCTTTTAGATTGTCATCAGTGTAGTCTTCACCAAAGTTTTTAATGTAGACATTGGTGAATTTCATAGCTTTGGTGCCAAACTCCTGCTCTCGGTCCTTGCGAGACTTGAAGTGGCCAACAAAACTGCAGACAGCGCCGCAGTCAAAGTTAGCTTGGGGGAAGGGGAGGGGGAAGCGCGTCATTTAATTGTCCTACGGGTAGAAAGAAGCCTTTTGGGAGTAAACATTCTCTGTACTTCACATTTTGAACACAAACGCCTAAACTGAGTTTACATGGAGACTTTTTTTTTATTAATCTGTCCAAATGAATGATTTCTGGTCGCCTGTTTACAGGTGGCATGATCTCTTCGGATCCGCCGTTTACATGCTCCGCTCTGTTAATCGGATCAGTCATGTGACAGGCGGAGATCGATGTAAACATCACATGATTTATCAAGATGCTGTTACAGCAATCCCTCGTTTATCGCGGTTAATGGGGACCAAAACCACCCGCAATAAACGAAAATCCGCGAAGTAGCGACCAATTAACATATTACTTTTTTTTTTTAAAGTCTGCAAACGATCCGCGAGAAGCTGCGAAAGTCAGCAAAACAACAGCGAGTCACATAGAGCAACATATACAGTACTGTATTCCATGTATATGGAATTTTTTTTTTATTTATTTATTTATTTTTTATGAATATGTTTGAAAAAATCCGCGATGCACTGAAGCCGCGATAAACGAACCGCAAAATAGTGAGGATCACGGTATTTCGTTGTTTTTTTTCAGCCCAGTCGTTGATAATCTTAACACTTTTATCAAAGCAAGACCTTAGAAGTACTTGAAAACGAGTTCGCCCATCCAGACAAGCTCAAGTAAGATGCTGCTATTTGCAGTTGCTGCGGGCCTTGATTATGTTACCTTTATTATGTCATACAGGCCTGATGTCGTCATATACACACAGTACTGTTGCTTCAGAACAATTCTTGCCTACTCTACCTACCACTGCCTCTCTGTTTACACAAAGATAACCAACCTATTAACAGATCCACTACCAATTGATTGACCGACGGGGAAATCTGAAATGTGTTCTCAAGCAAATTGGTTGGTGTGGTGCAGACTCCGCATGATTTTTTTTGGTCCCCTTACTGAGCAAAACAAACTCTGTAAAGTGAGTGGTGTCGAGTCATTCGTAGCTGAAATGCACGACTATTCAATCTGCACCACTCTTTTCCTAACCTTGTTATCAGGTTGCTCAACAAACGCAACAGATCAATATCAGACATTAATGTACTCACACTTTTCTATCATTCAGCAGCATTCCATTCATGGTCTTAATGGCACGGTTTGCAGCTTCCTGAGTCTCAAAGTGAACAAAGCCGTAGCCTTTTGAGCCTTTTTCATCACAAACGACCTACGGGGAAACACAGCATTCAACAGTTTGAGTTCGGGAGGGGGCAATTCATCAAAACTGAATTGCAATTTCAATTTTGGCTTGTCTCGATCTGAAAAACACTATAAACAAAGAAAAACAATGAATATGTGCATACATGCACACGTTCGCAACGTGAAAGTACCTTTACTGTACAGTTGAACTTGACCAGCGAGCATGTGACGTGATGGGATGTGATTCTGCCCTTCCTGAGCATGCTTACTGTTTAATAACACCTCAGTTGTAGTTAAAAACATGAGCAGTGCTAATGTTAAAGTCCATGTAAAAAGAAAAATCGCATTGACATGCTAACGTGACATTAGTATGGAATGCATATACAGTGATCCCTCGCTACTTCGCAGTTCGTTTATTGCGGGTTCAGTGCATCGCGGATTTTTTCAAACAATTTGTTTTTTTTACATATACATGGAGTACAGTACTGTATATGTTGCTCTATGTGACTTGCTGTTGTTTTGCAGCTTCCCGCAATTTTTTTTTTTACCGGTTTATGTTAATTGGACGCTACTTTGCGGATTTTCGTTTATCGCGGGTGGTTTTGGTCCCCATTAACCGCGATAAACGAGGGATTACTGTATACAAAAAATATTACAATTCTAAGGATTTGTATTCTTCCCAAGCTATGAGAAAAAGTAGATTTATTTATAGACCTCAATCACAACTTTATCTGTGTGTATGGCACTACACTGCCCCTAAGAGGCTAATACACACATAGCGGGAACCGCCAGTATTTATTTGTGTTTATTGCTATTATTTTAGTATATTTTTATTAGGCCTGTGCAATCTGGCCAGAATTTCATATTAATATTTGTGTCAGATATCCTGATAACAATATTACTATGGGTTCAGTGTAAATGAAGCTTTTTTTTTCTTTTTAGAAAAAACAAAATCAATCAATACAAAAGGATGTGGTCAGTGTCATGTTTTTTTTTTTTATCAGAACTTATTGAGACCCACCAACATTTACAAAGTCAGCAATACATTTATTTCAAGTGTGCTTTAATCAAATAATTTGACGCTACAAAGTGTTTTATTGCATTTGAGTGCTTTAACTGCATCATGTGTGTCAAGTCAAGTACAACTTTATTGTCAAATGTGCAGTATGTGCAACATACAGCACAGAGGAAATTTTTTCCCTCTCAAACAGACAACAAGAGGAGCCGCTGCGGGTGCCTGCACCGCCATCGTGTGTTGTTCTGTCCCAATTTGTCTGTGCCTTTTAATCGTCCCTAAATCGGGTTAAGTACCTACGGACACCCATTTCACTAACGACTGACAGCCACGTGTGTAATACGCCAATACGCTACTTCGAATGTGACGCGCCGCTTGTCTCGTGCATGTTCACCATGTTTGTATGCGGGAGGGAATGACTTCACTTTGCTTCAAGCAGACAAGAGGAGTGCTCGTCTTCCGTCCCAAAAAAATTTACACTTCGCTAGTCAGTCTGGTGACTGACGGTGTTTGTGTTGGGAGCTAAATGCTATCTTGGTTGACACTTAAACCGTTACAAACAATTCAATCCAGCCGGTTAAGAAAGCTGACTGTGTTATATGTCTCTCAATGCCCGACCACCAAGATGCTAATGCCCCCAAATTTGAGGTGTGGATTTCTAAAAATAAAGTTTTTATTCATATTTTATCATAGTAGCTATTTTTGTGTTATGAAATACTAATGTTGAGATGGTTATCACTAATACATGAAAAATATATAAGAAACAGTGATGTCATTTTTTGTTTGATTGGCGGCCAGTTTTAGCTGTAACAGCCAATCATGGCGTTACTGAAAATAAGGTCCGGTACGCAGGCACATATGCGATGAATACGTCCATATTTGCATGCGAGAGTCCTTCACATTTTTCAAAGCGTGGCATTGTGCAATGTTGCAAGAAATGTCATATGTTTTGTATTTTATGGATGACGCGTTTATCTCGTGAAGTGATAAAAACTTTGTAGTCAGTGCCTCAATGAAGAGGAAATCATCCTAAAATCCTTAAGACTTGGGCGATCATGCTAATATTTTCCAGGGGTGATGTCAACATAAATGTTGGTGATCATCGATCGCATTGTGTCGAAACACCAGCACTTACCTTGCAGGACAAAATATTGCCAAAGGCTGAGAAGGTATCATACAAAGCCTTGTTGTCAATGGTGTCATCCATGTTCTTGATGAAGATGTTGCCCACGCCAGACTTCCTGAGGCCTGGGTCACGTTGAGACCACATAATTCGGATTGGGCGTCCCTTGAGAACATCGTAGTTCATCGTATCCAAAGCACACTCCGCTAAAAGACAAAGAGATATTGGAGTGAAATAGCATATTCACTGCAAAAACTTAAGTTCAGAATACTTATTTAGGTCAGATTTATACATAAGCCGACTGAGGAAGTCGAGTTTCATTTGCAACCGTTCGAATTCTCTTTTATGTTTTTAGATACGTCTGTCAAGGTGTGATCAACTCAGGGCTGTGCTCTTCCTTAGATTCAAAATCCGTTCTGGGATGTCTTGTTGATATTATGAGAAATGGCACTTTCAAATTAATGCTCCTTTACTGAGACTACACTAAAGATATTTACAGAGAAAGGCGAAGTGACAAGAGGTACGTCAGAAGGCGCAACAACCATGTAAGTGAATGCAGGTTCAAATATAGCAACCATAAATAAACTCATTGTAAGCGTGACTTAAACACCATTGCTACACTTAAGATGGGACCTTTTATCATTACCTATGAAGTGATTTAAAAAGGTATTACTATATTTGAAGGCTTGAACTGCTTAAAATTGCTGCCCCCATTTTATAGGACATCAGAGAAACTAATGCTGATGTTTTTGTTTTTTGAAGTGCCGTGTCACAGCTTCACAAGACATTTTCACAGCATACACCAACAGTCAAATCAATTCACGACGAGGGATCTTCTTTTGTGTGTGTGCGTGTCGGGGGGTGAAGGGGAAAGAAAAAAAAACAATGGAACGTCACCATCAGCCGGTTGCTGGAAGTTTATATAGGCATATCCCAAGGACCTCCGTGTGATGATATCACGACACACACGGATTGACATGATTGGTCCAGCAGGAGAAAACTTTTGGTACAGCATGGCCTCTGTAACATCAGGATGCAGGTCCCCAACATACAAAGAGGCAAGGGGATAGGTTGGTCCGCTGCTATTCATCGTTGTTGACGGCTAGTTAAATAAAAAGTATGCACCCATTAACAGCCACATGTGAAAAACATTCAGGCAGAAGCTTTGATGACACAAATACATTTTACATTTGTTTAGAGGGGATGGGGGTGGGGGGCAAGTAAATAAAGCCTCACGTTGCTGATATATTAAACATATAGTAAATATGTGCTATTTTGATTCCCCTTTTTAAACTCCAGTACCAGATGAGAGATGGCAGACATCTATTCTCATCAAAATGTAGGTTAGATTTTTTTTTTTTTTTTTTTTTATAAAAACTAAAAGTAATGGGTGACTTGTGATTGATACTACCTAATTCAGAATTACAGTGTGATGGGAGCAAAACTCAACATCTCTTCATGCATCTTGATGTGGTTCAAAACATTCTGTCTTGCAACAGTAATCTGTCCCTTTCATTAATTTCTCCCTTTCATAATTTTGCTGCTGTAATTTGGGAATTCCTCCATTGTGAGACAAATAAAGGTTTTCTTATCTTAATCAACACTTTCAGTTAAACTTTGCGAATACAATAACTCAGCTCTGGCACAACTTGTAAAAAAAAAAACAACTTCCAAGTTAAATCTGAGACTTTAGATGTAGTTTAAAAAGTAGGTAGATAGTGACAATTGTAAGATTATGTTCAATACATATTTCTCAACAAGATTTAAGGACAATTGGACAAAAAAATGTTGGGCGTTCAAACGATATCGCGCCATGTGCACACATCTGCTAAACATACTTCACATATGCGTAGTTCGTAGAGTCTAAATCGTAAAAAATCGATGCAACCACAAGATGTGCTGTTACTTACAGCTTTTAAACACCCAGAAAGTTGAATTGCGGTGGGCATTAAGCGTATCTCGGGTCGTGAGGGAGCCGGATCACTTTTCCCAAAAGCGGGAGACTCTTCTCGTTTAATTACTGCGGCGGAACACCTGCATCAGTCCTCAATGTCACTTAACTAATAGGGCCTAGTACTCCGCGAGGGAAAGTAGTTCTTGAGGGGGGAAAAAAAAAAGTTATTTCAAATGGCCCTCTTGTGGACTTCACATGCATTCGACAACGATTGCAAAGTTTAGTTAAATGCTCAAGGCAACATTTGACTCAACTTTGCATCGTTATTATGAAACGACAGTAGATTTATCTTAAACGAAACTTTATTTCACTGAATGGTCTTTGACACGTTCCTATGTATTACATGTATAGTGAAACTAGAATGGTTTTAAGATACATAAACACAAAGCTAGAGTTACACCAACCATTGTTTATCTCCAAGTCATCATTGCTTTTTAGAACTATTCTAAATTTTCACAACCACGTGTGTGCACTGGGTAATAGACTGTTACAGAAGCAATTTTAGCCATAAGACTTGTCAGTAAAAACAAAGCAAGTAAATACCAGATATACAGACAGGCTTCGTTCCACATTCACTAACTGCATTTTCATCAAGCATAATGAATTTTTCTTTTTTTTTTTTAATGAACAAAACATTTCAATTCCTTGGAGCATTGTCAGAAGAAACAGCGTAATAACGTGGAATGGTGTCTTCAACTACAACATGTGGAATGTAGTGGTGATACACAGTATTGTGACACTGAGCTTCTTTCAAATGAGATGAAATGGCACCTTCGCATGATTTAGGAGGTGATCATTCCATCAGAGCAAACCCTGGATGAGGTTGCCTGATCTCAACTTGTATTTGTTAACACCAATAGGAAAATGGAATAAAGAGCGTAGGCCAGACACAAAGATGTTTTGTTGTTGGGAAAACAACCACTTTAAGAGGGATTTTTTGCAAGCAAGATTTGATACAGCGGGGTCAGACAGTTCTAAACAACTTGAGTTTTCTTTATGGATTACATACAGATGATAGTCAATTTTGCAAAATTATCTGCAGCCACAGGACACATTGAGCATCACTTGAAAAGTTAGTCAAACTAAAAAGTCAATCTACACTGAAGTTTGTGAAAGGTGGGGTGGTGGTGGTAATGCTTTTCAGGAAGGGGGGGGGGGCTTGGAATGTGATGCTTGAAATATATGAACCTTGATCGTTTAAGGGGCCCCTTTAATTTGTGAACATGTTCGAGGCGCATTACACTCAATATGTCAGTGTCACAATACAGCCTGCCTCCTTTCTGTATGAGCCCACAGCAGAATTGCATTAAGTTGAATACAGGATTGTACATGTTTCCAGAAAAGTCGAAACACAAACGGCTTTTTGGGTTGTGAAGCAAATGTAACACCTACCATCACAGTGTTTGCCAGTTTAATTACCATACAAATAAAACCCATACAATAAAACCTGTAAATACCATGTTGAATCACAATAATAAAAGTAACAAAAAAAGAATGGGGGGGAGAGAAAATGAGCCACAAACTAGCCGGGACAAAGGAATTTGGAAGGCCGATTAAAATTCACAACACCCCCCCCCCCCCCAAAAAATTTTTCCCCCCACAGCGCCCC
>NW_017805983.1:1081387-1151536 GCF_001891065.2 Hippocampus comes | reverse complement strand
GGCACAAAACTAACCGGGGCAAAGGAATTTGGAAGGCCGATTAAAATTCCCAACCCCCCCCCCCCCCAAATGATTTCTCTCACACAGGTGCGCGCACACAAAATATCTTTTAGTCTCACTCGCTCGCTCCCCACAAACGTGCAGACATACACACAGAGCTAACGAAAACAAGACACGTTTCTACAAAGTGACTGAACGTACTAACAACTGAAAATGACCCTGTCGCCTCACAGTGACCTGAGAGGGGTAAACTAGTTGGTCAGGAGCAATTCAGGCTGCTTGTCATACAGAAGAGGGAGGGGCTGATGGAGTTGAGGGAGGAGGGGGGGGGATGTATATAAGCTGTCTTGTGTTTTAAGATAAGAGTGTAGGTGGATTAACAGTGCAATTTCCTTTAGTTTTCCCCTTCTCCGGTCTCCCCTTCGTCACCCTGGTTTTCTGATGTCCACAGCTGCAAACACACAACATGCACAGTTGAAGTTGTCATGTCAGACCATCAAAACCAATGTGAGGACAAAACAACAAGGCGCAAGTGGGACTCACAGTCAAGTTGTCCCTTAGGAGCTGCATGATCAGGGTGCTGTCTTTATAAGAGTCCTCGTTCAAAGTGTCGAGCTCAGCGATGGCTTCATCAAATGCCTGAAATACAACAAAATGGTTTAAGACCCTCTCAAGCAGCATAGATTGTTCCAGGTTGTGATTGAGGTATTTGACATTTGAGCATTGTCTGGTTTCAGCATGTTCAGTGAACCTGCCTAAAGTATTTTTAATGTACTTGGCAAGCTTTTTTACCATTCAAATTTGGCAGGGTTGTTTGTGACATTGTCAGTGTTTGCTTTTCACTTTTTTGTGCCTCAGGCTGGGCGATTATATTATTGCATTAGTCGATGCAACAAAATTCAGGTCGATCAGTCTTATAGGCTTGATCAAACTTGGCGGAGCTGGACATGAACACAGCCAATCAGAGTCGACCTGGTCCTGCTCCACTTTCATTTGTGTAGCATTGTGGAGAAAGGATTTTTCTCACTCTGTCTCAATTTTTATTTTGGTTTGTAATACTGTTTGTTTCTAACGTTCGCAGTCACACCACTGTCCTAACATGATGCAGGGCTTTTATTTTTTGCTTTTTGAATGAGTCTCTCCTTGGAAGCCACTCTTCAGGGTGGCAGCACTGTCCTCTGTTGGTCAGGGTTAGATATTGCATTCTCTTTGCCCATAATACATTTATTTCCCCCCTTCGTTATGTTATTTTATATTTTTCTTTGTTGTCATATTGAGTAAGAGTTCTTGGGTGCCATACTAATGGAGAAATTACAGATAAAAAACATCACCTTGTCAAACAGCTGTAGATCGAAGTTTAATACAGCTCTCACTATGACACAGGATAGCACTACTGTACACCTTTGAGAACAATGAAAATAATATAATCTAATTGACAAAAAATTAAATTACCATGAACCTGTCGGACTCAAGGTTCAACCAAAATTTGGAAACATTGGTGCTTGTGCCTCTTTTGTATGATGCTTTTTTTTTTTTTTTTGCTTATGTAATTTGTTTTTGATGCTTCGTTAGTGTCTGACTTGGACTTTATATGGTACCTTGGTTGTCTCTATCAGGATCCCGAGTTTGAAAATAAAGTTGACTGCTTGATTGATCAACCATGCTAATTAGCACCCATTATTCAAAAGTAAGATTTATAATTTTATTATTACTCTAAAAGCATTTGTGTAATTCAGGTCGTCTTGGAGCTCATCAGACTACAGTGTGTATGTGTGTTATAGCAAAAAGTTAGATTTCAAAAGTACTCTTAAAATAATTTAGTTCACACCGTCTTTGCCAGACTGCAGGCCTTTTCTGGGTTGTTCTGGATCTCATAATAGAATACAGAGAAGTTGAGGGCCAGTCCAAGCCTAATGGGGTGTGTTGGCTGCATATCCCCCTTGCTAATGTCGAAAGCCTGCTGGTACGCTTGCTGGGAATTATCCACGGTATCTGAAGACAAAAATGGTAGAAATATAGCATTTTTTTTCCTCGTCACATTGAGAGTTATTTAGATTTTTAAAAAAATTTAAAAGGTCATACATTTCAAAAAAGTCATACATATATATATTTGTTGCAGTCAATGTTGCAGTCAAATTCATGAACTACAACAATCAAGTGTATCATGCAAGTCATGTCCTTACTTACCCTTCTTAGCATCTCCGGATGCAACCTCAGACAGGTATCTATAATAGTCGCCCTTCATTTTCAGATAGAACACCTTGCCTTCGGAACTTCCTGCATTAACAATAAGGTACTTGTCCAGTAGCCCCTAAAACGCAGCAGTTGAGATTGTCAAAGTTGTGCAAATGAATGGCTGAAAACCACCGGAAAAGTCAAGAGAACCTCACCAGCACATCATGGCAGATTTCCTGCAGCTCAGATTCGATCTTCTCCCGATACTCGCGAGCCATCTGCTTCTTCTTGTCATTGCCTTCAATCTTCTGCTCAATGCTGGAGATGACGCGCCAGGATGAGCGGCGCGCCCCGACCACATTCTTGTAGGCAACAGAGAGAAGATTGCGCTCCTCATTTGACAGCTCTGTGCTTTGCTCTGTCACACTCTTCATGGCAGCTGCCATATCATCATAACGCTCAGCCTGCTCGGCAAGCTTGGCATTTTGTACCAGGTCGTTCTTATCCATTTCGAGACTGGGGGATACAGAACGCACAGAGGCAGGGTTAGTGATGTAGCGAGGACGACAAGATACCATACCACAGCAGTGATTCACAACGAATATGACATGAGGGATCATCAGGTCTGCTGTGGGAAATTCATCGATTTCAATTGACTATGGAAACTGGTCACTTTGTTAGTTCATGACTCTCTGTACTTTTGTATTCATGTCCTATTGGTATATTTTGTTAACGTGGCTTTTTTTTTAACTGTAGTACTGCAGCGGTTCCAATTACCAGAGGCAAGTTCCCTTTGTGCTTTAACACATTTGGACAATATAGATGATTCTTATACTATGCCAGTTACACATAATGACAGGTAGAACAATTAAATGCTCCTCCGTTAGAGGGCAGAAGCCGCATACCAGTTTTGTGTCCTTTTTGTTTGGTGGTGTGCAGTGAAATTTTTCTCCCACAATAAGGGTTGGGAAACACCGCTTTCTCCAAACAATAAACTAACAGTTGAATGTTATGAAATTTGTCCAGAAACGGCTGCAATATAATGTGAGAAAGACGGCATTAGGTCTTAGAGTGCGGATGAGCGCCGCAAACTGGGCCCCGTGGCAAGTGGGTCAACCTTGCATTTGCCGAGGTTAGCCCCAAGGTAATTACAAGCGCTCTCTCAAATCCCGTCTCTGTTAGCTCAGTTTCGGCAGAAAAAAAATATACTTATTGATCCCTATATCTTTCACGTAGGAAATAACCGCATAACGTGCTCAATAGCATTTTACTACAAAATATAAGCCTTTCCACAAGCATCCGAATCCGTTGCACTGCTATCCAGAACTACTGTTGCTAACGGCGCCAGCGTAATGACACATTTTATTAACAAATACTAACGACGTAAATCGGTTTCATACATTTCTTTCATGCATTTTATAAAGAACACCCAATGCTAGCGTGGGTGAAATTCATATCGTACGTCGTCCAGCAAGCGGAGCGGCTGACGTGCCAAATACATCATTCTCCAACGTTCCGTTGAACGTTCCGTTAGCTAGGCCACAAAAATAAGGTTGATTAAAAAAATACAGAATAAACGCTATTGACAATTCATGTTCCAAACATAGATAAAGGCGCTGCTTGGGTGGAGGGTTTAATAGCACAGCGGCATCTTAATTTATTTTTTTTAAGTTAAAAAATTTTCGGCCGCTTTCTAACACAACACGGCCCGCTAACGCTGGCGAGCCCCTGTTAGAACAAAGTGTCACGGAATCGGAATCGAGGCTATCACGTTAGCCGGTGAGCTAGCCGCTAGCATTAGCAGGCTTGCTAGTGTTAATGCTAATGCTAGTTAGCCCCAGCTAGCCTGCACCGTTATATGATGGCTCCTCAAAAAGGATTCAATTGGCCGCGACGGGGGGAAAAACAGCGTCGTAAATTGAGACCGGCCCATTAGACTGTGATTACAGCTACGGTAGAAAATGAATAAAAACCTCAGCCTAGCGCTGGAAACACTTACAATATTGGCGACTTTTAATCCTGATTATTCTCAACTCTCTGTTAGACGTTTTAATGCTTCCGTCCTCCAGTCGCGCTCGGCGTGTATATCTCAGGGCAGAACCACTTCCGTTATACGGCTACTTGCATTTCCTCTTTTCTCGCCACACATCTGCCTTACGTAAGACATCACGACGCTCTAGACAAGCAATATTAATACATAGAAAGCAAGGGAGGGTTGTCCACCTTGTCAAAATGGGATTTTTCGACTGTTAAGCTCACGGGACAAGATCGCCTGTTATTTGAACGTCATATTACTCTTCTCTTTGTACCTCAAAGTGAGACCGTTTATTGTTCACAGCTAATACATTTCAAGTCAAGTACAACTTTATTGTCAAATGTGCTGCAGCACAGATGAAATTTCTTCCCTCTCCAGACAACATAAAACAAGAGGAGCCGCTGCGGGTGTCCGTGCCGCCATCAAAAGAAAAGTTAACATAAAATGACAAAATAATACAAGACAACACATTAGACACAGACAATGACAAAATAATACAAGACAACACATTAGACACAGTCGTCAAAGGTCAAGGTCAGCAAACAGTACCTTAATGTTATTTTTGAGAGAGTGAAAGTACCAATTTACCGTTTTTGTTTTAATTGGAGGACATTTCTGACTTCCTTCCCAAACATGCATGCACAGAAAAACACATTTATTGTGTAAATTATAGTTGTCCAGATTAGTAGCATCTATCCATCTGTCCATCTCTCCAGTTTCATTTCTGCTGATCCTCACTAGGGTCAAGGATGACTGTCCCAGCTGACACTGGGCGAGGCAGGGTTTGTGATGACTGAATATTATGTAAAATATCAAATAGCTTGCCCGAGCATGTTACAAATCAAATATGGATCATTCCTATCGGCGTCTTTGGGTCCTCGTGAAATTTCTTTTGGTATTTACTTCAAAAAATTAAAATGCTCATTTTTCAATTCAACTTTATTTATATAGCACATTAACATACAAATTGCAACTCCAAGTGCTTTACAGTAACATGTGGTGAGTCAGTGTCACGGTGCGTTTCTTGGTTTCCTATCTGTAAATCGAAAATTATTTTGCCATCAAAAGCACTTTAGCAATCATGTTTTTGTTATTTGTTGTTCCACGCACCACAAAAGCAAAAAATATCGCAGTGATGCTTGACTTTTTTTTTTTTTGGGGGGGGTTGAGGGTTTCTTATTTTACCCAATTTCTCCAATGATTTGGCCCATCTGTCCATTTTAAAAATCAAATGTCGCCCTTGAGCACCGAGGTTTTCGCACTTTTTAAGTCTTCAATTAACAAAACATGTTCTGGAACTGTGGGAGGTAGCCAGACAAATTAAACCTTTTATGTGTGCATTTTGAAGTGTTTTCAACCAAACATTTGGTTGTTAAGAAAAAAATGCTAAACATCATCTACTGAGGTAATGTTAATGTTCTTCTCTTGCTCAACACGCAGTCATCTTAATAAAATCTGTGTGGAACATTTTCCACCTCTCACGCAGTTCAGCTTGAAGCACAGCGGACACCACTTTCTCATTTCTCAACAGTCACAATGACGCGATTAACGACTTTCATTTTCATATATGCAGTGCTGTCCGTGACATTGTCTTTTGCAGAGGGAGCTGAATTTAAAAATAGAGGAACGGTGGAGGTAAGATAAAATTGATTTTTTATTTTTATTTTTTATTTTTTTGAAGAGTGATGGAACCCCCAACCTGGGATGATTTAGATCATGAGGACTTCTTGATTTCTTTTCAGACTGATGTGCATGATTCTGACTTCCTTCAAGATGCAGACCAAGCTGTAGCTTCAAAAGCTAATGGTGAGTTGGACTCAACTAATGTATAACTATCACTAATGTCTAACTATTTTGAAGCTGATTACAATGCTTGAAAATGAATTACTCCACATTCCTGAATACAACTAATGTCCATATGATGTAATGAGGGGTCTGAATAAGTATCCGTTTCCCTAATGTTTGTTTAGTGCATTTGTAGCTGTACAAAAACATAATTGAACATTCCTCCACTGATATGCTGTTCTCATTAACAGGCAATCTAACATGTTTGCTGTGCGTTTGCCTGAGAGAGTTCGTTTATTGTGAGGAGGTGTCTCCTGAAATGTCAGCCGTGCCAGAGTTGCCGAAGGAAACAACTTATTTCTACACACGCTTCAACAAAATCACTAAAATAACCAATAATGACTTTGCAGACATGAGTAAGGAAACACTTTTTTGTAAATTAATCCTTGTCTAAAGTCATCTTTCTTCTTTTTCAAAGCTTCTCTCCATTTTTTTCCAGCCTCATTGAAAATAATTGACCTAAGTGGGAATCTCATCACAGAGATAGAGGACGAAGCTTTTTGCAGACTTGCAAATCTCGAGGAGCTCAATCTTTCAGACAACAGGCTGACTAAACTGCCCGCGCTTCCCGGGATGCTGAGGTTTTTCAACGCAAACTCCAACAGGCTTACATCAAAAGGTCTAAAGACCATTGGTTTCAAGGTAGTAACCATCCAAACCCACTTATCCTGCATTTGAATGATGCATAAATACAGCAAATACAAAGTCTTCAGTTGTGTTGTGTTAAATAAAGTAAATACTACATAATAGTCATCATCAATAAACAAAGCTTCTTTGTTGCAGAAATTCACAAGACTGGCGTATCTCTACCTTGGATACAATAGGCTGAAAACCGTGCCTCGTCTTCCAGAGTCTCTTCACATTGTGCACCTACATGTAAGTTAATGTACAGTGGAACATTTTAAGATTAATGGCACTCCCATCACACCATTGAGAGATTTAGGGGTGAATTTTGGCATCTGGGGGGGGCGGGGGGGGGCATGATTTTCAAGCCATGACTCTCCACATCTGTGTATTGCAAAGACTGAACACAGTGGTGGCACTGAGGAAAAAGCAGTGCTAAAGAATAGAACACGTAAAAAAAAAATATCCCAAAAATGTGGGGTTTGTTGTTTGGGCTGGAACATGTTTTCCCCCATTCATTTCGATTGGTTAAGAGGATTTGACTGCTTTCGGGGTATGGGTGTGGTCACAGGACAGCTCGTGCTGTTGGCAGTTACGCAAATTTGGTGTTACCGTAAAAAAGGCTGAAATCTTTGATGGTTTTGGTAAAACGGTTTGTTTTCCTCCCTTACATGCTCCACTGGGATAATGCTGCTTTATTTTCCTCACAACGCACTAAGAAGTTTGTTTTGCCGGTTGCTACCCTCTTCCTGAATCAAGCCCTCACACGCACAGTCAGAAGATGGAGTAGTGGTCCATTGCATGAGAAGGGCGAGGGGAGCACTCGAACCAACAGATCAAGCATTTTGATGTTTTTAACGTGACTATAGTTGAGAAGAACACAGTCTGCAAAAAGCTTGAAATAACAGAACCCTAACAAATTCAATGCAGCATCTGAATCGCTGGATGAATTAATAGCTGTTAAGGCATCAACATGAACAATTAATCAAATTCAAGTCGCCATCGCATGGGAAGAAGACCTTGAAAAAAAAGAGTAGCCTACTAAATTGCAATTGCATTATTTTTGTGTGTGGGCGAGAAATCTGATTTTGAATATTTTTCAAAATCATTCAGTCTAATGTCTGTTTAGGTGAAATTGTTTTTGGTTGACTTTGGAGGGTGCGCTGTTGTTTAATCGGAGAACAGCTTTACTACAAAACCTTTAAACATTACCAGTTTTTGTCAGGTGTGCCATTGTGATTTGGTTCTGTGTCTCCTACAGAACAACAACATCAATAAAATTACAGAGACGACATTCTGCCAAAGAAACAATCCTCACTACATCCGGAGGAACTTACGAGAACTGAGACTGGATGGAAACCCCATCCAGCTATGGAAACACCCGAACAGCTTCAATTGCCTGCTCACTCTGCCAATCGGATGGTACAAATGAAATAACCAAAATGTGATTTTGATCAAACGGTGAATAAGTTAGACTTTTATATAACCAATGCTGAGTTATACTATTCAAGCATCACCATATACATTGCTGTTGAATTACCAGAAAATCAATCTCCTTTGTCATGCATAATACAGTATACAGCACCTTATTATAATCACGCACCCTAAAAATACACGCTTTGGGAGGGTTTGCCAGGTGCTACGTTGTATTTAAAACCAGATCAAGCGCTTCATACATGAATATGACCATACAATGTCATTTATTTAGATTGTAAAATATATAAACAAACAATAAAATATGCATGATTTTCCCATAATTTCATGGATTTTCGATTTGTGATGCTGTGGCAAAATTCCAAGGATGTGTCCATGATGAAGCGTGTCGAGTCCACACAAGCATCCTTCACTTGGCCGTAGGCTCATTCATAACTATGAAACCATCCGCTACTTTCTGCTGGTACTCCCTCTCTGATCGTTTTCTTCGGTAGACGTCATCTGTCAAGAAAAGGACACAAAACCGACTGGAATCAAGAAACACATTTACAACTTGCTTTTTTTTTTTTTAATCTTGTCCCGCCTTCTTGATGACTAACTTACATGTCAAGCACCGGACAAGAAAACATACATTTTAAATAGCTTCATTTTTTTTTGTATGATTCATTTTATGTCTTACTTTGATTTTTGTAAAACATTTGTTTCAACACAGACATATTTTAGTAATGCAGCATTACGTTATTCTCTGAAGTTGTCTTTCACAACAAATATTAGCCATCTAGGGCAAGAGAAGAAAAAAAATAATCAGCCACATAACTAAGGAGGAATGACATCATCAAACTAATTGCTCTGGCCATGGAGAAACGTCAGGTATGCTTTCACTTCTAGTTTTCATATTTTTTCAGCCATAATGGAGCATGTGATTCAAACCACCACAATCCTCTTACTCCTTTGGAGTTTTTCTTTTTTTTTTTATTAAATCATTATTACACAACAGAGTTTTTCCTTCACTATTATATTCGCATCGCAGCTGTACTCTTGAGCAACATATATTAAGATTAAGATATCCTTTGTCTGTCCCACACTGGGGAAATTTACAGTCTACAGCAGCAAAATTGGGGGGTAGAAAGAAGAAAAACTAGTGTTTGCATTCACAAAAAATAAATAAATATATTTGCAGTGATTTTGAACCCTGTTAGTGTGATTAGGGTAAGGTAGATTAAATTGTAAATTCCAATTAATGCAGCTTTCTTTTTTGAATTGCAAATGATTTCTTCCGCAATATTTTTGAAATATATGGAATGGATACAAAAACATAATAAGATGTAAAATGAATTATGTGATGTAAAAGAATAATAAAAAAGCAGTTTTGTCAATATACATAAACATACGCATTTCTGTGATGTTATAATTGCATTACATTTGGATGCTGTCAATAGGTTGTGCGTTGACCATTTAACATATTGACACCAAAGAGTAAAAAGGGACTACCAAAATAACACAAAGTGAGTGTGTCACTTTGCCAAGTTGCACTTACAGAATGTTTCTTTTCCTATCCTCACGTTGATCATGATCCACTCCATGACACCTCCAATGCAAAAAAAGACTGGAAGAAATCTATACGGACCAAAACGACGTTTCCCAGGAACGAGACCGAGAAAATATCGCAGTGTTATACTCCTCTGAAGCATGCCAAGGACGTGTAAGCAACCAAAAAAGGTCTGACAAATTAAATATGATTTTTGAGGTATGGTGGTTTCCTAAACGTCCTTCCCAAACGTAGGGTGCGCTTGTTTCAATATATGATCTCTCCTGACAAAAACGCGGGCGGTTTATTGCAAATTGTGAGCGTGTCTTCGAGTCAAAATATCATTAAAATCAAAACAAGCGCACCCGTAATAACGTCATATCCGGTAGTGCTAGCGTATTTCCGGTTGAACTAGGCGCTCGAACCCACGTGTAATTGGTTAAAATATTATCGATAGATTAATCTGTTAAATTAAACAACTAATAAATCATAAATTTTATTCGTGAATGACGACGAGCGAAAGGTATTAGTATCTCTCTCTCTCTCTCTCTCTCTCTCTCTCTCTCTCTCGCTATATATATATATATATATATATATATTGTACATTAATGCAGTTACCAATTAGTTTGAAGCATGAAGAATTTGGCAGACAGCTAATATAGTTTAAAATGCCAGTTTTCTGTGATAATCCATCAGAATTGTGGTTGCACAAATGTGCACGCATGCACACCTCTTTAAAACTGGGACGTGGTTGCGGTCAGAAAGAACCAATTACATCCTAACCCGGAAATGGGAGTCAGCACATACCAGGCAGAATTTAAAATGCATCAAATTAACCCCCACCTCAAGTTCAGATAGGCCTTTCCTGACATTTTCTTGTTTGCTTTCTAGCAAAAGCCTGGAGGTTTTGTGCCAACACTGACTGCTATTTGGAACTGTTCATAATTCCCTCCACCTGGTTTCAGGCCCCAGGTCCAGCAGAAGAAAAAACAGCAACAAACCATGAAGCTGCCTCTACCACGCTTCACTGTAGGCATCGTGTTCTTTTAGGGATGAGAAGTGCTCTGTTAGGGCCAAAGATACCTTTTGCATTTACGATCAAAAAGTTCTACCTTGACTGAAGAATTTTCTAGATGGATGGATAAATACAGTAGATGATACTGTAAATCAGATGGAGGATAGATGAATGATCGGTACTTTATTCATACACAAGCTAAATTCATGAAGTGCAAGTAAGTTGCAAGTAAGGTAAAGGCATAAAATGACACATTGCCAATAGCGGGTTTATTGATGGCAATTGTAACAGCATGACACAAAACTGCACAGACATATCTAAACACATACATTAAACACATGCAACAACTGTACGGGACATAAGTACCATTAAGATTATAAAGAGCGAAGGGGCTTTCTTTTAAACTCCACCATGAGCTCACCAGAAATGGCAACAAGAATCAGTATGAAATTTTTTTTCCCTTTTTTGGACAGAATAATTTGGGAGGCAAAATGCAATTTTTTAACAATACCACCAGGAGTAAGACTCCAAGAGCTCTTTAACGCAAGACGGTAGCTGAAGCCGAAAGCAAGCGTCCCATATGGTACCCTTTTCCCAGTGCGTTTATATTTGGCCTCTGATCAAAAGCATCATAGAGCAATACAAAGGCAAGTCAAATGTATAGCAGCATACACGCACAGGCAGCAGTCATCACTCACTGCTTGACATACATGACTTTGTTGCAGAGTAACTGCTGCAGTACGTATTGCTCATTTCAACAAATATGACGTACAAACACTTGCATCACATACAGTGTTGTGACCAAGGTTTTCATCATGGCTTTTTTTTTTTTTTGAGGAATCCTTTTTTTGAATCCTCACTCCACTTTGTTTGTTTTGAAGAATCCTTTTTTGAATCCTCACTCCACTCTGTTCTCAGTCATGTCTTTGTAATCATCTTTTGATACTACAGTGAAACTCCTCTACAACGAAACTTACATGGGCAAAAATACCCCCTAGTGTGAAAAAAATGTTCATGCATGAAAGGCATTCCCACTTTCTGCTCCCCCTATGACGAAAAGTCCCCCTGTTCTGTTATATGAAATCTTTTTCTCTGCTCTTGCCTCGCAACGAGATTCACTGCAACGAAAACAAGCCTTCCACAAAAGTGTAATCCAACCTCAGCATGCCACATCGACCTCTACTGCTTTGTTCGGAAATGGCAACTGCAACCACCACACTGGTTTACACATGCGCAGTAGTACATTAAGTATTTGTTATTGTTAATTTCAGACGTAGGACAAACGTTGCATTGCTAAAATGGCTACGAAACGGGCCTTTGCAGACCAAGGAGTTAAGAAAAAAAAGCATTCACGCTTGAAAACAGGATAAAAGTAATAAAAGTGAAAGATGGAGGAAGCAAAGTAAAACATTATACAAGAAATTGCTGTAAGTGAAAGTGAATGCTGATTGTAAATTTCGCAATTTCTTTCCCGTTTTTGTCTTTCTACACTGGCTATATGAAGTGTCAAATAAGTATATGCTCATATTTATGCACTACGTATTGGAATAAAAATGAAGAGTACACACATACGTTGTGCGTGTGTGTGTGTTTACATCTGAGATAAAATTTGCTACAGTGAAAAACCCCCTGTTGTGAAAAATTTCTTGCTGCAAACATGATTTCGTTGTAGAAGAGTTTCACTGTATTACTGGTTTTACACATGGGGCAGTATGGAGTGGGTGAGTCTATAAATACAGTCTTAATTGGTTGAGGACAACAACAACATTCTTATGGAAGAATTGAAAATACTCCCTTTATGCAATGAATAAATCAGTCTTCAACGATTTGAGCCGGTCGACAGAAAGTCCAGTGATGCTCTACTGTGTTCTCATTGGCCCGCTCGCTCATGTGGTGCACACGCGTGTTTCGGATGGTGAAGCCTTGTTTCATGATGTAGTCCATGAGATGAACTCGCAGGGACACCTCCTGATGATAGTCACATGGCCCGAAGGTGAAAGACACCTGGCAGTCTCTGGTGTCCATCATGTGTTTGTTCCACTTGGTGAAGTTGTTGGAAATGCCCTCGAGCAGAGCATGGACCTTTGTCGTTATGGTTAACTGTGTGATGATGACTGCTACTGGGTTGGAGTATTTGGACAGTTTGCGTGTGCTGGAAAGCTCCACAACCTGCTCAAAGATGTCCGGAGGGTACAGAGGCTTGGGATCGCTTAGGCAGTGGATCAAGGGTTCAATCTGGTAGAAGTCGGCCTCTTTCCTCAGCAGATCTGTCTCTGTGAAGTCAGCCGGGAGGGTTAGCTCCGACGTCCGCAGGAAGTTCAGGATGTACCTGAAAAGTGTCCCGTCGCGGTCAATGAAGTAATTTCCATGGGAGTCGCGAGCTGTTGGGAAGTCTCCCCGGAACATGGCGCCCAACATGGAGTCAGGATAACGCTGCAGTGTGGACAAGCTGGTTGTGTACAGGTGACCTCCTACGTTTAAGGTAACAGGAGTAGTCATCTAAAGCAAAGGCAAGAAGAGGGAGAGGACCATTTTGATGCATTCACACAACCCCAGGCAATTAAATCAGAAGGGATGCACTCATACCAATATCAGTGTCAGTGCCGATATTCTACGTCTGTCGTGATGGAAAAAAATTATGTTATGATCAGATAAGAAAACCTTTATTTGTCTCACAATGGAGAAATTACCATGTATGTAATATGTTATTTACCTTAAGGGCATGTGGCATAGAAGCCATGTCAGCCGTGTTGAATAACTTAAATCAGCCCACATGCATTACCACAGATTTTACTTTTAATTAGTTATTTTTATTCAAGATTTTTTTTTTATTCAAGATTATTTATTTACACCCCCCTAAAAAAAATCTTCAAAAGATGCAGATAAACATTCAATACTGTGTACATTTCCACTAAACGCAGAGGTAAATGTTGAAAAACATCTCCTAGAAAACTTAAATATATACCTGTGTGTGTGTGTGTGTGTGTGTGTGTGTGTGTGTGTGTGTGTGTATGTATGTATGTATGTATGTATGTATGTATGTATGTATGTCTCTCTCTCTCTCTCTCTCTATATATATATTTTCAAAGCCATCTCGTTACCTCTGCGTCCCGCGTCCTCGATGCATAATTTTCCCACGGGACGCACAGTTCCAAATAATGTGCGTTTTTGGGACGCAAGGAAATTTCTCAGTCAAAATAAAGAAAAAAACACTACGGTACATCTTTTTTTCCAGCAACAATCGCAGTTTGACAATTGTTGTTTTGATCTCGCGTTAAGTAATCTCGCATGACGAGATTTCCGTTCTCGCGAGACGAGATTGACGAGCTCGGCAGACGATTGCCAAGTTTGTGTAACGTTAAAACAAGTGTTGCGAACAAGTGTTGCGAAAGTTTATTGCGGAGATATGACAGAGGAAGCAGCTAAAGTTGGATAGTTTTTTGCGATAATAAGTTGACTTTGAGAAAGCCTTGCATCATTGGAAGCAGAGTAAAGAGAGGAGAATTTATGAACTCAACGACTGAACCATGGGATGAAATAAAAACCTATTTCTCAGCAAATCTTGTATGCCTGAATTATTTAAATTTTTGCAGCGTTTGTTTATAAGAAATAAACCTATTATCAATGTATATTGTTGTTGTTTGTGTTATAGAATTCAAAATTTGGGACTCTCTCAATGCATAATGGGACTCATACTTTCCTGATCAGCGAGTCCCTGGGACCCGCAGGGCTCAAAACTGTAAAATATTCACTGTGTGTAAAATATATATATATATATATAAAATTCCAGGGTCCCGAACTGCAAATATGTTGTAGTTTTGAGTCTTAATATCACCATTCACCACCACTAGCTGGCAGACATGTCTGAGTTGCACTTCCACTTGGTTGGCCTAATTATTTTTTGGCTGATTTGGAATGATGTGCTGGACACACATAGTTTCTCAACAATAACATTTTGAGTGGTTTCTTGCACTTAAAGTTGTTTTTTTGGTGCCATCTTTACATGGTCATTTTTATCCGAGAGCCATTTGCAGTGGAAAAAAAAATATGTGGTGGGTATATTGTTGTTTGCTATGTTAGAGTAGCGGAGCTTTCTTACATACAGTGAGAAATGTATCGGGAAAAATGGAATATATTAAGAGCATGTATTTTGTCCATATCTAATGTCACATTTGTGTCATACAGCTGGTTAGGAAGTGTGTGGTCCTATATGTGGTCCCCGAGGAGCACAGAAGAAAAACTACAGCCCGCTCCATTTAAGTTTCTCATCCCTGACTTAAACATAAAGGAAGGCAACACTTTGACGATGAACTAACTCGTGATCAGCCCCATCGCCGGCGCGGCAATCCCTTCACAAAGCTACGACTGACAACACGCTGCGCTGTGACACGGTGGATGTTAAAATGTTAGTAAGGACATGTTACTCTCAAAAAAGTGTATATTTGGGTGAAACTAAAACCATGAAAGAGGACAATCAAAGTCTCCTTTCACCAGTGGATCAGAGACGCCCCTGATCACAGCGTGCATGACGGCACACACGTCTGCTTCAAACGAGGTGTGGAAGTAAATAAGAAGCTGAAGCATCTCTTACCCTATGGCCCCAGCCTCCATTATCCATTTGTAGACAAAAACACACTTGGTCAGGACCAAAACACGGAGCAGCAAACGTGGTTTGGCTCAATTCACTTTCACATGGAAAACAAAGTTAGTGCGAGGTCAGTCTCATCACTTCCATCAGCAACACTTCAATAAATGAGATCTGGCTATCCAGTTATTTCTCAGGCCAAATTAGTTTCCAAGTTAATTGTGCTTCTAACATCATATACAAATCTTTACCATCACAGTGACAGTAAAATGCACAACACTAATTACAATATATTGAAATCACACATTTGTTGTTTATTAAGCAGTGTTGAACACGATCCAACATAAACCCTTTCACTATCTATCTAAATGCTTAACCTTATCTGAGGTGAGGGTGAGTTTCTCCCAGCTGGGGTACACCCTGGATTGCTCGCCAGCCAGTCACAGGGCATACAGTGGAACCTGGAGTTCTGAATGTCCTTTTTTTATGACCAAGTTGGGTTACAACAACATTTTCGTAGAAAAACAAACTCTGTTTATATCTATTTCGATTTTTGATAGATGAACGGTCTTGGCATGCACGAGCGGATGGATCTATGATCTTTTTTTTCCCGCTGTGTAACCATCATTGGCAACAAGCATCACACATTGCTGTAAACAGAAAATTAAAGCTGTTGCATATGTTGGGAGACACCACATCATTGATCGTCAAATCACAAATCTATTAGCAGTTGGGTTTCTGAATGACGTGGTTTTCACCCCCCCACCCCAAAAAAAAACCCCAACGATTTAGAGTGTGTATGTTATTTATTGAAATGTAGTGTCTCTTCACTTAAGACTGATTAGATTTTACTGCAGCATTTTCATGAATCCATTCTTCAATCTCTTGTTTTAATCCCCATTTTCGTGGTGTCTTTTATTTAATCTAGACTGATGCTTGGTTTTTCATTGTAATATAATCATGTTAGACGCTTTTATTATGATTTTGGTGATGTCTTAATGATACATTGTTTCTCTTTCCACAATATGTTTAATGTAAATAATTTTCAATTGTATTGTACATGAAGTGAGATATGCAAATAAACTTGCATTGCCAATATTTTGGAGAGGGAACGGATTAATTGCATTTGTATTCATTTTCAATGGGAAAAAATTTCCTCAATTTATGAACGTTTCAGGTTTCTAATGAACTCTTGGAAGCAATTAACTTCTTAACTAGAGGTTCTACTGTATACAAGCGCTGTTGGGCAATTTAACGTCTTCAATAAACTTAAGCATGGATGTGGGGGGGAATCCATAGAGGACGATATGGCTCCTCATCCCCGTCCTCATAACTTTAGGACAGATGTGCTTACCACTCTTCACCGTGTCACCCACCCCTATCTTTCCCTTTCCACTCCCATTGCAAACGAATGCTGCTAAGGCCGTATTTGCTCTGTGCTAAGAGGAACACCAAAGCGGGAAGCATTGGAAATGTGAACTTTCTTAATTAACAATGTCATATAAACTTCAATTACAACAAGAGCAGTTAATGCTATCCAGCTACTAGCTAGCCTCCTAGCTAGTGAGGCTAGCGAGTTAACAATGTAGCTGATGTTACTACGAAGCATTTGCGTCTTGAACTTATTCATTTTAGACGTGACAGAAACGATTAAATGCAAGCTCACCGACTCGCTCTTTTGGATTCGTCTTCTTTCGACCCAAAAGTGCAGCATGACGTTGATTTTTAGCGTTGCAGATGCCAGTCAGTCAAGGATGTTCACCGCAGCCAAGCGATCCTAGACACACGCACGCACGCACACACACACACACACACGCACACACACACACGCACACACACACACGCACACACAGACGGACTCACAGACGGACACGCGCGCGTGCACGGATTTTCCTGCTCCCTTACACGCGTCGTTACGGTAAAACCCCACCGCAGCCCATTTCAAAGTAAAAGCTTTATCAATTTGATAAAACCTGCATTCCACTTTTACCTGATGTGAACACAAACGGGTTGTATCACAAATAACATCTCCATCCGGAAAGGTTGATTCGAGGCAAATGGACTTTCCGTGTTCATTAAACACATTTCACCTTTCATTTAAAGGTCTTATTCAGGTGTGCAATTAGCATTTTTCTGCCTCTGGTGGGGTTGTTCCCTGTGGATCGTCACAGCAGGATGTTGTTGCCGCATACTAAGTTCACTCACCTAGTGGAAAAACAGTTTGTTCAGGACACTCCCATTTAATTTTTTGTGTATGTGTATTTTCAAAGTCAAATGTGATTTGATACATTACCAATTTTGTGGCAGTGGTGGGAATTCACAAAGCATTTACTTGGCATATTAAGAAAAACGTTTTTCAAGTATCTATATTTATTTGTGTATGTTTTTGGGAGCTTGTATGCTGAACTAGTGCACTGGCTAGAGGAGGTCTGGGGGCACTTGGCCCCTTGAAATATGTTTGGAATCTGCAAGTGCTGGGACAGTTAAACAACTTTTGAGTATTTTCTGGAATTTTACAGGGATTTTTTTTTCCACATTTCCCACGTTTTCTATAGAGAATATAATGAACTTAGATTGTTTTGTAAAGAATTTTGGCAGTTTGTAAAATAAGAATCAATCAAAGGCCACCCAATGATACCCTGAGGATAAAAGTCTGGCTCTGCCACTGAGTCGTGGTGAACACATCTGTCTCATAGTTCTGAGTTCAAGGGCTCACACGTGGGCTGCGACTTTCCTGTGTGGAGTTTTTCATGTTCTCCTAGTGCTTGCATAGTTTTTCCACCAGCTCCCTCCCACATTCTAAAAACATACATGTGCCCAGTGACTGGCTGGCAACCAGTCCAAGGTGTACCTCTTGCCTAAAGTCTGGAGCCCAGATTCAAACACAGAACACAAGAACTGTGGGGCACGCATGCTGTCATTTCCACTTATGATTACCCGTTTACTAAAACTGAAATAATCTGTTTTCATACAACTCGAGACTGAATATGTTGTATTATATGGAATTTGAAAAGTACCATAAAGCTTACGTCATCATGAAGCCACCCGACTTTTGACTATTGCACAAAGTTCCTGCACACTTAAATCAAGCACACTACCTCTGACCCCCATATTTTTATTATTTATGAAAAACACCCAATTTGGTTTCAAGATGATTTCTTTGTGCCACCCCTTGCTTCTTGCTGCAGGATAATGAACTCTAGGATGAGTTTGGCTGTCCGACAAGGCCTCTCCATCACCACAGAGTGGCCACAGTTCTCTAGCAGGTCCACTCTGCATCCTGGCAAGATTTCTGCGATGACTGTGGCACCAGACACATCCATCACCTGGGGGAGAACATTTTTGTTCACATTTATACTGACATCATCCTGTTTCTTGCACTTCCCAGAATACAACTGCCAGAAACAAGTGTTGCAAATAATGTTTGTTCAGTAGCTCATTAAGCCTCACAATGGAGTTTGCGGCGTTTGAATGACAATATTTCTTTTCGTAAGTATCATCAGAGACAATACAGTGTACATATTTTAGCTGGGAAATGGCAAGCTAAGCAGGCTATACTTGTTGGTCCACAGCAGTTTACAGTATGTTCAACTATTAATCGATGGACTTTACCTGGTCCCGTTTGCCCCATATCACCTGTACAGGTGCGGTGATGAGATGCAAGTGTTCCTGTAAAGCATATCTGGATTTCTCACTAATAATCTCGAGAAACACTGTGTAACAAAAGGAAATTCAATTACCAGAGTGTTTGATGATGATAAACCAAACCTTTGGAATGTTCAAATGAACTAACCTTCTTCATAAAAAGAGTTGTGAGGCTCTCGGACATCCACAAGACCTTGAAGAATCTAGACAACATGACCCACACAGCTTGAAATGGTGCAACATATTGAACACTGTTTAAGAGTAGAAATACAGAACCTGACCTGTTGAGGTATCTTAAAGCGAACATGGGAACACAGTCTGAACATGTCTTCCATCTCCTCAGGCGTGGTCGGGATCAGTGGGATATTTAGTGTGTAATTGCTACGTTCCAGATCTTGCAGATGATTATCAAACTTGGTCTCACATGGGTGTTTGATACCTTCAGGATTGACAAGAAATGATGCACACCATAAACGTTTGTTTTAATGGCTACATTTGAAGGAAATCATTGTGTTAGTATAATTGTTTCCCAGGCGGCACGGTAGGCAAATGGTTAGCACGTCGGCCTCACAGGGCAGAGGGGCTGGGTTCGATTCTGGCTCCATCCTCCCTGTCTGGAGTTTGCATGTTCTCTCCGTGCCTGCGTGGGTTTTCTCCGGGTACTTCCGTTTCCTCTCACATTCCAAAAAACATGCATAGCAGGTTAATGGAACACTCTAAGACCCTAGTGAGGATGAAAGTGGTTCGGAAAATGTGGGTGTGGATGGTTTTTCGTCTCTGTGTGCTCTGCGATTGGCTGGCAACCGGTTCAGGGTTTCCCCCGCCTACTGCCTGAAGACAGCTGGGAAAGGCTCCAGCATGCCCCGCGACTCTTGTGAGGATAAAGCGGATCGGAAAATGGATGGATGGATGGATAGATAATATATGAGATCTTTGAGTATCATTTCAGTATCTCGAGGCCAGGCCGTGTGTCCTCTTTTTTAGAGGAATACCAAGCTGCGAACAGAACCCTCCCTAGACCCTGGTCTTGAGGGAGCAAGGGGCACATTTATTTACTTTATTAATCTTGTTTGGCTTCAGATAGGACGTCTCACAATTTCCAATGTGCTCAAGGCATGTAAACATTGTTGTGCCATATTTGTTGCATGTCGTTGAACATTTCAGTGTTGCGCTGGCTTGCTTCGTCGCAATTTTTGCGAAATGAACACAAACACATAACCTCGCTCTGGTTCACAGTCTAAACACACATACACATGCTTCAAGCCTACTTTGCAGCGTTACGGGCTGGGTCGAGATTAGATTTCAATCAAGCAAACTAAATCATGCCATTGTTGTTGTTTTTTTTTTTTTTTAATCGATATTTTTAACGTTTGAGAGCCATGCAGTCACATGACTTCACACAAAGACAAACTCCAGCACTACAGGAGCAAGTTTATCAAAGTGACTCATTTATGTGAAAAACATTTTATATTTATCTTACAGATCGGCTACTGCTCACCTGTGACCTCAATTACATTACTTGCTCTATAAAATGCATGGTTGTGTCCGACTAAAAATGTCCACGTATAAGCTCAGAAATATAAAAGAGCCACTTTTATATTTCTTGGTCTGCGTTTGTAGAATGCAATACTTTGCGGAATCAAACCAGTAGGTCAACCACAGAATCACAGAACATTGATGCAAATTGCAGTTTGTCCAACCCAGTCAGACACGTTCTCTTTTCTTTACTGTAGAAAGGGTTGGGCACATTTGAAAGCAGCAGGTGAAGAAAAACCATTGTGCAGTGTTTGCACCACACTGAAGATAATAATGTATGTTGACATTCGGCATTACTCACGTTTTGAGTGATAAAACATTGCTGATAAATATGTGTCAATCCACCGGTCAAAGGTCAATAGAATCAAACTATACATTAAAATACATAATTAACCATCTCAGCCTGGTGAGCCCACAGTGCCATTTTACATTTGTCAACAAAGAAAGTTCGTTTAAGACACTTTTTACAGCTGAATTTGCCCTCTGTTAATTTTTTTAACAAAATATTGTTTGAAAGTGATATTGTTGGGCAAGATTTGAATTTGCATGACCATATTTTACATTTTTGTCTCATAGACAATAGATTATTAAGAAAAACATCAGTAGTTACTGACTAGTTACTTG
This sequence comes from Hippocampus comes, assembly GCF_001891065.2. NCBI lineage: Eukaryota > Metazoa > Chordata > Actinopteri > Syngnathiformes > Syngnathidae > Hippocampus > Hippocampus comes. The sequence continues at coordinate 1,130,490 of NW_017805983.1, read as the reverse complement.
GTATTTGAGTGATTCTTTTCCCAGAATACTTACTTTGTCTTTCTGTAGTAATTATTTGACTGACTATTTTTAATTTTTTTTATTGTATAGGTCACAGCACTAACTTTTGAGTACAATTTTTGGCTACTCTACCCACCTCTGCAAACAACAGACATACAGTAAGACGAGTGCATAATATTTAATACAAGAGAGAGTGCGAGTGCGAGAGAGAGAGAGAGAGAGAGAGAGAGAGAGAGAGAGAGAGAGAGAGAGAGAGAGAGAGAGAGAGAGAGGGGGAAACAGATACACACACACTGACCATCTGGACAAATGAGCGTCATGCTGCAAATTTCAGTCGGGTAGGTGGCGGCATACACTCCAGCTACATTTCCCCCCATGGAGGTCCCAACCACATGGAAAGGTTTCCGAGTTAAGCGAATGGTTTCCACAAACTGAGAGGAATGAGGCACCAAAACTGACTTTTAGAGAGGAAACATAAAGCATTACTGTGTTTCCATTGCATTTTATTCAGTGTGTACCTGATGAATCCTCCTGGCCTGCCCCACAATGGAATAATCGTCTGTGTTGGTGCGGGTTGTCCCCTCGTGGCCTGGCATGTCCACGCACACAATGTGCAGATGTTTTGGTAGGTACTGATGCAAAGAATAGAGCTCATTGTATCGTATTTTTAACCAATACACTATTCATGTACACTTCAAAACTGGTAACACCCACACACAAAGGCTGGTACACATCAAAGACCAGACCCCTCTAACTTTTTGGGATAAATTGTTTGGGTTTTACATGAACTCTCAGACATGTCCTTCCAATTTGGACCTCCAACATGGCGGATAAACAAATACAAATACAGATCATGAGATCATAAACTTTTGTCACCGCTCTTCCGGCTGACCTTGACAAGTGTAAGCCAAGTGTCTTTGTGAGCAGAGAAGCTGTGCAACATGAGAACGGAAGGCCTCATTCCAGGCTTTCCTCGGCAGGAGTAACAGAAGCGGTAGCCCCCGCAGTCCGCATAATGGACCTGGAGACCCAGAGTTCTCCTCCAGTACCTGCACAAGAGCGGTAGTGGTCCAATGGAATTTTATAGAGCAAGATTGATGCAGTTTTGGGCATCCAAACATTTTGACCCGTGTTGCGACATCATTCTCAAATATGTGGTAAGAAAAGGTGCAGTTATCAACCTTACCAATAGTAGATTTTAATGAGCGCTGACGGCCACAAAAGGAAGAAAGCGATGAATGCCAAAAGGGGAATAGCCAGTGTACCCCCAGCAATTATGAACAGATTCACAATGTCTAATTCTGCTGCCATTCTTATCCTGGATAAAACACAAAAGTTATCCATGTGAATCACTACACAAATTAAAGGATGCCAGGATAGCTTTAGACTTTTATCAAACGTTCTGCTGAGCGAGAAGTAGGTGATTGCAACACTTTGATTTTCTAAACAAGACAATGATATCAACGCAAAAAAGTGGACTTACTATTCTGGTGATTTTCCTTCCTTGACTGTTGTCACAGGCAGACATACAGGTTGAACTCTGCTGGTTACGTTTAAATCATGAGGTGCTTCAATTAATATTTTATAGTTTAACAGACTGTAAAGTTTAATTTCAGAAATGTACAAAAACTAAATCCCTGTAGTGTGCAGTTATTTCCAGCAGATTATGCTTGCGCAAAATAAACTCATTGATTAATAGTCAGCATCGGGAGGGTGGAGGGGTTGCAGGACTGGGCCACGAGTCGGTCATTCTTTTAAAGTGAACGCACAAGCTGAGCTTTGCAAATTACCGTGGCAAAAATACACAACAGCATATTTGAAAATGTGCTGTTAACAACTTCTTCATCATATTATGATGATTTATATTGACTGTGGATTGTGGACTAATGATTTTAGGATTCAAGTACTAAATGCGCCACAGGGTGTCATGAGAGAGACAAAGTGTGTGTAATTTCTTGACAAGTACTCTCACCTGAGGCACAGGCAACAGCTCCCAGAGTGTACCACCTCCAACACAGTTGAGGTCACATAATAATGTTTCAAAAATTACATATTTGCATAATTCTATTTTTTAAGTGTGCTTGTTTCATGCTCACAATCACTTCAGAAATTTGAGGAGCAAGTGCTATGATGCAGCTGTATGTGTCGGGGGATCTTGCATTACATGATGAATGTTTATATTATGACAAAGCTGTTCATATTGGTGCAAATCATTACGTGCAAGCTACACAGCTCAGAATTAGCCTGGACCCTCTGATAGCGTGCAGAGCTGGCATTCTGCTGCAACCCTGGACCTCTACTGATGACCTACATACAGAACAAATTGGAGCAGAACAAATGGATAGAGATGCTCACACAGCCGGGGAATTTTTCTTATATTTTGGTCTGTCAAGTATATTTAGATAGTTTGCATCATGTCATTCCACAAACTGTGCCGGTCACTTTAGCTAAATCCACAACCTGGCTGCCACATGGCATAATGACAAGGATCATTCAAAAGCGACCGGCCCTGCCAACATGGCGTGCCAACGAAGTGAACAGCAGCGGGGCATGGTGAGTGATGACGTCGCGGAGCAGTGAGACATCTGAATTTTATCAACGAACGCGTTATCCTGTTGAAAAAGGCTCGACTTCCTCATCTGCAGACTTGCCGTTAGTATGAGTGCTGTCCACTTTGTGGGAGGGACTGCACCAAAAGCACAGCTCTGTCATTTCAGGGCAGAGCCTCCTATCACCGCAGCTGTTGCCTGAACTCAATTTGTCTGACCTCGGAAAGCAACCAGCCAAATTGATCATACTTCATGAATGAAAGGAAGAAAGGAATCCTGCATCTTATATGTGGCATTAACAAGACAATCCACTGATTTTAATTGCAAGAACCCTGGCAATATTGCAGTTGTCCTTTAAAAATGTTTAATTCCAGGATTAAACATAATATTGAACACTGACAACAAAACAACAGGCTTATAGTGTCTGGGGACGAGGAGAGGTCAGATATTCCATTCGCTTTAACTGGAATGAAGGGTTGTGGTCACAGTGCTCTGGCAAGCTCGCAAGCAAGACATTTTAACATGGCAAGGAGTCCTGAAGTGTGAGTCATGAAATCCATGTTAAAATATGAGACATCTAAATACAAAGCATTGGTTAAGAAAAAGGCGTGCTCACTCGATTTATACAAATGCCCAAAATGTTCAGAAGACAGCTTATGACGACCGTGGTTTCCAGGTCAGGTCAAGCCAAAGTTTATTCTATGACAGATGTATTGCCTTTTTCAACAGTTCATTGGGGTTTAAAGTGGACTGGATGTTTTGGCAGATATAATTGACGGGCCTTTTTCAATAAGGACTTCGCAAGAGTGGAAGATGAGCAAACTCCATTAAGATAGCAGTCTTCTCCGATAGCAGGATTTCAAATACAGAACATACGGTATATATTGTGTGACACTAGTCCTGGAACTTCTTTGACGCGTCATAAACCGTTTGTGTAAAGTGCAAGTGCTTATATTTGTTGGCCAATGTGTGATGTTGTGTCAGTTTGTGCTCCCGTGTTATTTAGGTTGTTTATGTAACATGGGTTCATGATTGTGTAGATGCATAGCGGCGACGCTTTGCTGATTAGTCTTTCCTTTTTTTTTGGGGGGGGGGGCGTCAATTTGGATTTTTAGGGGTTTGCTGTCTTTGCTTGTTGTGCTTCACTATTTTTTCTCTCTCTCGCACTCTCTTTTTTTTTACTTTATCAAAATGCCTTCTTATTAAAAAGCTTGTAGTGAGGGAATTGGCAGTTTCTCTGCCTCTGACTTGCTAGCTATGCAGGGCAAAGTGCTGACATTTTCAAGCTAAACAGTAAGAAGAACTGCACTGTCAGCACAGCTTTGCATTAGCTAACAGCGCTTATTAGCATTAGCTTCTAACAGCTGCCACATACTTGAATGTTCAGCGAAGTTATCTTTGTGTCGTCATGCAAGAACAGATCTACAGCACTAATTGAAAGGGGTAAGGTGAAAATCTGAATCGGCTGCTGTTTTTTTTTCTTCACAATCAGGGTCAATTTATTTATTTTTTTTATCTTTTGTGGATTTTGATTCGAAGAATCTGGGAACTGTTTCTAATTGTGAAAAAAATGTCTCTGTTAATGGGTTGTTAATTGTTTATGTTTATATTTTGTGCAGATGTGCCTAATTCTGGTGAAGCTGCCATATATTTATTCATGACACTAATCAAAAGGTCACTTTATTGACAATGTTTATTGTGCTGACAACTACACCCACACACTATCTTTTGGGAGGCCTGAGCTGTAAATAAGCCTTCCAAACTATTATCTTATATAATAATTACAATTAGAGTGTAGACAACATTTACATTCATGAATGGACACCTTACAGCTCAAAATTTGCCAAAATATATACCACTAATATTTTGCAAACATAAACACTCAAAGAACTTTAATGAGCACAAGTGCCGATTGAAATAAACATTGCAAGATATTTAAACAGTGTTAAGTATGACTCCTAATGAACAGTGCAGATAAGAGTATGTGTCACGCAAGACAGTTTCAGTGTGGAGAAATCTTATGACTAAGTTCGCTGTGTGCATCTATATGTGTGAGCCATGTATGTGTGTCCCTCAGGTCTTAAAGAGTGCAGCAGCAGTCACAGCTGTTAGAGCCACAGCAACCACAGGCCCCCAGATCATCCACAGCTTCTGAAACAAGCGATGACACAAACATGGAAACATGAGCGTCACCATGTGAAAGCCTCCCTCTGGCAGACGCATCAATGGAAAGAGACCAAGGCGGTGCAACAGAGAATGCCAGTTATAAAGATGGAGATGAGCTCATCCAAAGTCGCTGGGAGAAAAGCTTGTTAGAGTCCAGACATAACAAACAGATGTCACATATTGAAGCTGGATGATTAGAAAGGTTAAATTTGCCGTGGACCGGATTTTTTTTTTTGGCCAAAAGGAAGGCATTGGGGACGGGGGCGGTACCAAAGCCATGCAGTGATCTGGAGGACATTGATGAGCATGATAGATGTGGGCAGGAGTAACGTATACCTTACTACCACAATGCGCCGAAGCACCATAACAGCAAAGCCAGGACAAGGCCGATGACTATGGCTTGAACAGGCAGCATTAGGGATGTCTACAGAAGGGAAGTGATATTATAATAATCAACTATGTACTATGGGACATAATATTAATTAACACAGGTACACCCTTCAGTAAGTAGAGTGTTTTTAATGGGATTCACACAGCTGTCAATGTTGTCAAGCAACAGAAAAAAACACCAGATGAGAACAGAGTGGTTCTGAGACTGACATTATTCCAATCATACAAATGGTGGAATTATTTGGCCACAGAGAACTGACCAAAAAAAAAAAAAAAAAAGTCAACAGACATTTTATGTTTGGTAGGTGGTAAAAGCCCAAAGCAAAGCTCCTGCTCAGGGCAAAAGTCATGTATTGTGCAAATAACTGTGATAGAGCTGCTTTTTAGATTCAAGATTCAATCTGTCATATGACAGAGTAGAATTTTCGCAAAAGCCACGTAACTGAGTGAGGTGGAGCAACACTCACCTTTGTTCCTCTCTCCTGTAATTCCTTCATGTTGGCTTTGCACTCCTCCAGTTCATTCAAAAGTGCATGCTTCTCCTGCTCAGTCTTCTCATAATCTTCCTTTAGGTCAGTCAGTTCCATCTTGGTCTCCTCATACTATATAGAATAAAACAAAACTTTACCCAAATATTACATATAAATAGCAAACCCAGCCGCTGGGGAGCAGTGCCCTCCCCTGGGGGTACACTGTTCCCCGGTGCCGGTCCCAAGCCCGGAGAAATGGGGAGGGTTGCGTCAGGAAGGGCATCCGGCATAAAACTTTTGCCAAGACGGACATGCGAGTTGATAGGGCGGTTTGCAGGGACGGACGGGAATTAATGACTCGCTGTGGCGACCCCTGAAAAGGGACGTGCCGAAAGGGGAAGAAGAAGATTACATATAAATAGCAAAGTAAGAATAACTGAGAATTTTCCAATGGCGGAATAAATTATTTCCAGTGCTGGATTTTCGATTAAGGTCAATCAAAAAGGATGCAAATAGCAACAATATTTTGACTACACCCAACCAATTCTTACTCTGCCCGTGCCTGCGTGGGTTTTCTCCAGGTACTCTGGTTTCCTGCCACATTCCAAAAACATGCATGGCAGGCTGATTGAACACTCTCTAAATTGTCCCTCGGTGCGAGTGTGAGTGCGGATGGTTGTTAGTCTGTGTGTGCCCTGCGATTGGCTGGCAACCGGTTCAGGGTGTCCCTCCAGCAGCCTCCCCGCAACCCTTGTCAGGATAAGCAGATAGGAATATATATATATAAAATCCGTGAGTTGTAGTTGCACTGTGAGTTGTAGTTTTCTGTAATGACGGGCGCTTAATTCACACAAATGGCCAAAGTGACATCATTTGTCCGAAGTGAAATGGCCTTGCATATTTTAAATGCTAATTTTGGTTAGGAAGAATTGTTAAGTAAATACTGATATGCTTGTGGAGGCTCTCAGTCGTACAGGAAAGTTCCATCGTAGAAAGGGTTCCGACGATTGACGGAACCCTTTCTACGATAAATACTGATATCTACTTTTTGACCAGGCTGTTTCTGGAGATTGTTGCAGAAAAGTTACTGAGGTGGTGAGCGTTTCACTTGAGCTTTTCACAGACAACTGGTTTCTCCTGATCAGCAGGACACTTGAGATTTTGACAAATACAAGGTGATCCACTGGTCTGTGCCATTCTCTTTTTTTTGTAATCCCTCAAACAACAATAGTTCATTGCAGCTTTCTGTTAAACTCCAGTGAAAGGGAGTGGATTGTCCACGCATGCTCATGCAGCCTGCTAAACCTGCCAGTCTGCTTTTCAGGATTACTTCACTAGATGACAAAACTAGTAGTGCACGTTCGTTTGGAACATCACACATTATCTGTGTTGTTGACTCGTGACAGTCCCTGTTTATTTGTTATCGATTGTTGGTGCCAGATACCACTATGTTGAGAAATGAAATCGAAAGTGTTAATCTTCATATTATCACATGCTACTTGGTCCCATTGGTACGTTAAATTCCACGATATTGTTTGAACATAACCACTTTGTCTAACTTTGTGACAAAAATAGACTTCCATTAGAGTGAAATCATCACATCACATTTCATTCAGTCCTATACAAGCAAACAGGTGGCTGGGTGTGTGAGCGTCATCATCATGCTCGCAGTTAAATGCATAATAGTTTTAAATACTGCATCCTTGTTGCTGCACCTACTGAACCTATTACAAAACTACGCTAGCCTCTAAAGAGACTCAACACTTCCCAAGTCAATCAAATGATTCATAAATACTTTACACTGTATGGCATGAGGATGAAAAAAGCCTCAGGTGAATTCGGGGTGCTTTTATGTTTGAGGCTCACGTTTTGATTGGTGAGATGGCTGGAAAGTTAATATGTTACAACTTATCATTTAAAAGGCATTTGGCACAGAGAGTAGGTAATTAGTTTGCATCATTGACTCCCAAACTATATTAGCGACAAACAGTGACAGGCAGAATATCTAAATGAACTAACCTATGTATATCCCTTTTTGTGAAATTTGTTTAGAGGTTTTTCTGATGTAAAGTACAGTATGTGTCTTGACTCACTAAATGTTGGGAAACACTGGCTTAGATGAATTAAAGCCCACCTTTTTCTGCAGGGTCTCCTTGTTGTAAGCTGCCTCATCCAGTTGGGTCTGTAGCTTGCTGCTATCCAGTTGATGTTGAAGCTCCAAAGCTACCAGCTTCTTTTCCAGCTCCTGCTGAGATCTCTCAAGGGCTTTCAGGCTGTTGCTCAGGTCTGCATTCTGGGCACGTGAACTAGCAGCAAAGAAGGAACAAATACACACACTCGTTTCAACAGGAGGTGGATCACAAGTATGAGCGACATGATATACAGTCAAAGCAAATCAGACAGTTGAGCATGTCACAAAACAGGGTTGGTGTTTTGAACTCTGAACACGCTTGTACTAGTGACATCATGTAGAAGACGGACTTCGCTGTTGTGCAATGGAATCCCCAAAACTCACAAAACTGAATGTTTGGAATTAACATTGACAAATGGCCAACTCATTGAAACAATGAAATGCAGACTGAGACAAATACATGCAAGATGGAGCACAGCAGCCAGCAGCAAATTACTGGGTTGACTTTGATTGGTCCTCTGAGGTTGGAGGTCCATATTTCATGAGTTGCAGGAAAATTGTTCCTGCAATGACCAAACAGGCCAATTAAAATGTTCTTCTGATAAGTACTGACCTGACAAGCTCTTTCTCCAACTGCTGCAGCTTCTGCTGCATCGCCTCATTTTTAGCACACAGTGCTGTACTTTTTTGCTCCCAGTCGCCCTTCTCTTTCTGATGGGCCTTGTGGAGTTCCTCTTTCTCTGTCCTGAGGGAAGTGAACTCACTTTGCAGACTGCCCTTTTCATTCTGATGCTTATTCACTAATTCCTGTTTCTCCAAGCGCAGACTAGAACACTCCTTCTGAAGTCCGTTACACTCCATCTGCATGGACTGCAATTCATTGGCTGTTAAAAGCAAACAAAAAACCAAAATACAAATTAATGTACTGAATTAATATCTATTTATCTGGTTGTGTGAAGCACACTGAGTTGCCTTGTGAATGAAATGTGCTATATACATAAAGCTGCCTTGCCTGTCTATCCATCTGACAATAGGTATTTATGTATCCACCCATCTATCTTCAAACTCAAGATGGCACAGTGTCTTGAGTTAACACATTGTTGTGTTTTTGTTATTTTAATTGGGAATAAAAGCATTCTATAATATTGCATTAAAAAATAGAGTAACAACATAATTAACTACAATGCGAAACATTAAGCAGTTTGTGGATTATGATTTCATTGCATGCAATCCAGTTCAGTGTGCTGTTGCTTCTGGTGTGCCTGCCCTGGCCACCAGGAAGCAGTCATGTGTCAGACAGACACAAAGGAAGAAAAATATATTTCTTCAACTACTACTCAGTAACTTTCTGTAATACGAGTCATTTTTTCATAGAGGATAAAGAATAGATGCCTGTGGGTGTTGTTATATTTTCTGTCGACTTGGTTGTTCCACGATTTGTGTTCAAACATCAATTGCTTAAAGGGTTGTAAAACCGCAACTATCAATGATAACCAATAGCATGTCAATGCAAACTTATAATATGTGTTAGCAGAGGTGAGCAATTTACACAATTTTGCCGGTCCGCCATTCGTCAGTGGCCTGTGCACCCATTCATCATCGTCCGCCAAACCAAATTGTAACCGTCAGTCAGTCAGTATGTGATGTTACTTTAATCACGCTTCTGTCAATAAATTTAATCGGCCCCTAGGTGCCTCTATAATCAGGCCCCCTCCCTGCCTCCCGCCCCCCCAAAAATTGTCATAGCTCAAAAGATGAAAAATCTGTGTGGCGTTGTCATCTTCTTCTTCTTCTTCTTCTTCTTCTTGGCTCATTGAGGATTACAGCTCTTTGGTACATACCGCCACATACAGGAAGCACAAAGCGTTTCCTTTTACAGTCAATGGAAGCAACCCTAATTGTATTCAGCCCCGCCAACAAACACCAGACAGGTGGCGTGCGTTTCTGTCACTTGTCAGCAAAACGGGCGTCTGTCAGTGACGAACTTATAGGTCCGTCGATATTTAAACCGGTTCCTGACAATTTCAGTGACGGATGAAAATCCTCTTCCGTCTGTCATTCTTTTTAAGTGTCTTGTCATTCGTGAGCAAAACGGGTGTTCGTCAGGGACGAACTGACAGACCTTCTGTCAGTACTGACGGAATGCCCACCTCTGGGTTTAAATATACAACATGTACTTCTCTTTGTTTCATGTTTAATTTGACAGTAAACTTACACTAGGTGTGTCAGATAGCCTCAAGCCTCTTTTCTGATGAATTGTTCACTATTTACCAAACTGTTGCTTAATGTGAAATGACTTGTATTTATTTTATTTCCCACATACAGCGATTGTATCTTGTTTGCCTGCATATCTTACATCAGCTGAATGATGACTTGTGTTCAAAAAATGTCGGGTCACCCACTTTTTGAGACACAACTCTGTAAAAATATGAGTATGCAGATTTAGATTCTAGGAAATGTGTAGTCTATACATAATGCATCATACACGAAGCCACATTTAACATGAGACGCTCTGCATTTCATTTGATCAGCTGTTTCATCAGAAATAATGATACGCTGCAGCCTGTCACATGGAAGGATAATTTTTGGCCTCACTAATATAGCATGAGAGTATTTATATTAATAGCAATACTTCAAATGATCTGGTATGACAAAGTGAATTTGCAGTCTGAAGTACTGTACCTTGTATTTCTGCAGTTTTTTGCCACTGCTTGCCCTGCTGCTGGAGATCCCGCTGTAGGTCATCAATCTCACGCTCGTATTTGCTGGCAGTCTGACGCCATTTTTCCAAATCTTTGGAGACGGTTGCTAGGTTAAACTCGATTGCACTTAGGTCACGTTCCCGCTCAGCGGAAGCTGCCTCCAGGATTCGTTTCAGCGATTTCACCTCATCGCGTGAATTTTGTAGCTCATCATGTAAACTAGAGGAGACATCTGTCTGCTCTCTGAGGACATCCATCTCATCTTGGAGCTGTCGCACTTGGCCTGTTCAAAGAATGTTCATCATATAAAATAGTGGGAACATTATATTAAAATTTTGCTTGATAGAAGGTATAATTGCAGTTTGGCTTCTTAATTTGACAGACACAACTGCTACCGAATATCAAATGGCTCCTATTATATACCTTGAAGAAATTTGATCTGTTTTGCAGAATCATCAGCTTGTTGTTTCTTGTCCTTTTTCTCTTTATTGAGGATACCTACAAAGCATAAGATAAAATTTTATCTCTGGCTACCTGTACTTGATCTGAAAAAAAAAAAGACTACAATATTTATTTAGCACAATTTTTACCTTCTAGCTCCATACATTTGTGCCTCTCTGTGTTGGCCTGATCCTGAGCCTTTCCAAGTTCATCGTTCAAGCGCTGGATTGTTTTTTCATAGTCGCTTGGGGACCCCATATTTGTCCCTGTGAGAAAGTGATAAAGAAGAATGGTTATCCAAAATCAAAACAGCTATTCTAACAAGAGAGTGGTCGGTCGTAAATGTTAACATTCCTATCTTCCCACAAAAGGCTGTGGAATGTTGAGCCTGAACATTTGCCGGGGTCATAACGAGGAAGCAAAGATGGCATTCAGTGTCATCATAAAAATAGAAGGGTAACTTAAAGTCCTTCCAAGTTAATTCTGCTTCAGTCCCAAATATTTAACTAGGGCTGATGCGTTAGTTGATTTCCCAAGCTATTAAAACATGCCCATTATATAATCTAATTGCCGACCCAGAAAGGAAAGGGGTTCCATTATATGCATTTCCTAGTCGCTCTGTCATTCAAAACTGTTTACAAGCTATGTCATTACCACAGCTACACTACCTTACAGCAGCACACTGTAATCACCAGACAAGAAGAATAAACTATCTGAGGCTGTCAAAGGCCTGTTATGTTTTTTGTTGGGTGAAAACAAGGGCTGGAAATACTTGGTGGTTTGCACTTCCCAGTGAATATCTTGATCCACTAATCTGTGGTGGCTAGAAAAAGACGTGACCTCATCTTGGGCCGAGCATTTGGCAGAAGAGAAAAATGAGTCACAACATTTTAAAGCATGCGCGCCATAAAAGGACGCATCTGACAAGTGTGCTGCAGTATTTGCCACAGAGTCTCGCTGTATGCCACTCTCGCATTGCTGTCTTAATGCACTGTCCATTTCCACCCACATATACATTCAAAGAGGCGCCCTTGGATGGCACCAATAAATCCAAGGCAACCAAGTAACTACTGGAGGCTGGTGGCACGCTCCAACTCAAGCGCATGACCACTCCGCTGTGTGCCAGACATAGGCCAGGAGCTGAAATGTGTCCTATTTTTTTGCGCGTTCCAATATGCATGCATATTTATAAGGGAGAAAGTGAGTGGGTGCCCTGTGAATAGGGTGGCCTTTGTCAAGTTGAGAGAAATAAAATGAAAAGAGAGAAACACAAAACTATCAACCACAATCTCTTTAGCCGCCATGACCCATCATAGCTTGGGTGTCACACAGTCCAAGTATTAATGGGATTAGAATGTACAAAAATACCTTTTCGCGAGATAGGATACTGAGCATCATGCTGCGTGATGACAAAAAAAAAAAAGTCGTGGAATTTCTTTTTTTAGCTCAAGTGCTGAAGGCTAAAGTCATGATGGCCCAGCTACTCCCCTGCCGCTTTCCACCCCAATGAATGAAACAGCCTGTATTCGATATGGCCCTGCTGGATAAATGTATACAGAATTACATAAATCGGTTGACAATGCAGATAATATAATAATCAATGTATGTACAATTGGGTGGTGACACATTCTTAAAATTGGTCCTGGAATGACAAAAACACTGCTGTGAGGATGCCACAAACACTCACTATGTAGCGCAGTGACAGTGAAGCGTAACAAATACAGTCCTCGTGTAAAATGAATCCACTTGTGAATCTTCTTGAAAGTGGTGTCATAACACTTCACCATGACTGCATTATGCTCTGCATTTTATTTTGATTGTCCATTTTAAATGTCACTGGTTACTCTGCTGACACGTTCTCAGGTCAAAGAGACTCTTCTAATAGAATAGGCTGTTGACACAAGAGACACTCAAACAAGGACATCAGCTTGTAAAGTCATGTAACTGCCTCCCCTGAAGGTTGTCTAAGTGATTCTTCAGACCAGGTTAGAACCATAGAAGACCGAAACGGTTTCATCTAATTCATGTCTGTCCAAAGAAAGCAAAAGTATTCGTAGTTACCTTTTATCACTGATATGTTGTTCAGGGGATCACTCAACTCCTTCTTTTCCATTACCTTATCTGTAAAGAAGCATGCATGCAGATTATATCAAGACAAAATACATGGAGCAAAAAACAAACCACAGTGGGTGGTTAAAGATTTGAAATAGACTAACAATAATCCAACGGTGCGTGCTAATTCACGAACAAGATAGGAGCACAGTGTGTATCACGTTAAAACGTGGTAAAATAAATTGAAATTGGCAAACATAAAGTTACCTCAATTAATTTAGGCCCCGCAGTTTGGTATTGCTCAGTGTCTACACCAGTGCTTGACAGAACTCTTCTCTAACTATCAGATTTTTTTCAGATGCAAAACGGAATAGTCCAACCAGCGAGAGTTCAGGGGGCTCTGCACATGACACTTTAGTGGCCAATCTCACCAACATTGCTACATCGAAACCGCAAGCAACAAAAATGTGGTCCAAAGGTAAAAAAGTAGAGATATTAAGTCTGATTCAAATGCAACAATACTGGTCCGGGAAAATAAATATTCATAAAACCTGACACCCCCTGTATTTTGTGGTCGCATTGGCCTGCCCCTCCGCACTAGGTCACGCATCTGAGTCCCGGCCAGCATCACGGAAGCTGCAGCTGCATACTGACACTGAGAGGTTTTGTTTAGAGAGCTGCGCTGTGGCCAACTGCTGCTGATGTAAAAGGCCAGAGAATATGGACTACTGTTCTCCATACATTGTACGATGCAAAACTATAAAAGCAGTCATAACAGACACAAATTATTCTGCTCTGGGACATTAAAATATAATGTCTTGCATCTTCAAAAAAAAAAAAAAAATCTATGCATCAGTTGTAAAACAATGTCATGGTGGCATTGTAAAATTTAAAGTTTCATCACGTATATTCCCCCAAAATATGCCTCTAGATGTGAAGTTTAGTGTCATCTATAGCAGTGGTTCATAACCAGTGTGCCATGCATTTATAGAATAGTACAAATGATATAGGTTTGTTCATCTATCTTTGCCACCAACATATCGTGACAGGCAGAAGAAGTCAATATACTTCCAGTGCATGGCAGAAAGTACATAATTAACCATTGTATCCACTTTTTGAGATATTTTCGTTTGGTTGGTGTGCAGTGAGATGTTTTTTTTCTAATGTAAACGATGTGCTTTGGCTCAAGAAAGAATGGGAAACACAGCTTTAAATGACTTAAAACACACCTCTTGCTTTCTGTCTCATCGGTGTTTTGCTTTTTTTTTTTTTTGTGATGTCACACAGTGACGTACAATGAGGATGCTGACTGGTGAAGCACTGACACCTCAGGCAGTCGGATATAAAAATTTAAATCCAAAAAGATTTTAACCTTAAATGAACGATTTGTTTCAAAGCTTTGAATTATGTTTCACTCAATTCCACACTGCACACCAATCTGGATAGCATGAAAAACAAAAGAATGTTTAATATAAGGTGACTGTACTTCCTCGGGAGAGCATCAAACAGCTGCAGCTCATCCAGAATGCTGCAGCTTACCAGAACAAAGCAATCAGAATATATTATTTCAATCCTAAAGACTTTACACTGGCTCCCAGTCAGCTGTAGGAGAGATTTTACAATTATGCTTCTGGACTATAAATCATTGAATGGCTTAGGTCCTGAATACATTAAAGAAATGCTCATGGGCAATAAAGATAGTAGGGTTCTGAGGTCAGTAGACTTGGGTCAATTAGTGGAGCCAAGTGTTCAAAGCAGACATGGTGCAGCAAGCATTCAACTGTTATGCTGCACGCAAATGGAATAAACTGTCAACAGAAATAAAGTTAGCCCCCCCCCAAGCGTAAATGCTTTTAAATCCAGGTGAAAAACTATGCTTTCCCCGCCCTATACCAATGAATAACATTTTTAAAGCAATTCTATAATCATTTTTTTCTCATGCTGTACATTCCTTCAGTTATTTTAGTAAACTGCTTTTTATTTTGCTACTTTACTTTTAAATGTCTTTTAATTTTTTTTTTGTTTTAATGTATCACATTTTCTTACCTTTAAATTTTGTATTTTGTCTTTCAAAATTGTTTTGCAACTATGTGAAGCACATGAAATGCACTTTATCAATAAACCTGCCTTGCCTTGCCTTATTAGATGTTTAAGAAATCAGCAGAGGAAAAACAACCCAATCAGAGACAGAATTCGTTCTTTGTTTTGCTGTTCCGTGCTTTCTACCATCTTTGTTACCGAATTGTTGCTTTACTGTTGTATATGTTAGTTGCTCCATGTACAGCACTTGGTATGCAGCGATGGCTGTTTGAAAGTGCTCTATGAATACAGTTGAGTTGAGTTGAGTTGAGAATGAAGTGGAAGCTATTAGTAAAGTGAAGCCACATTCAAATCTTGCTAGCAGTTTTAACACTGCAAACTCCTCCTTTTTAAATACCTATTACAAACAAAGGTGTCATTTTTCACAAGCAATATGTGTTGAAGATAAAATTCTGTGCCCAGTTTATAGCAATGACGTAATTACAAATCTCAAGGCGTGTTGTGTTTGGTACCTGTTGACTGTCAGAAACACAACACTGTCCACAGAACCAATAAAGCAACATTCTGAACACTAAAAGGTTCAGCATCATGCACTGGATTTTATATGACTCAGGGGTTTCCATGTTATATTTGGTGAAATTCAATTATTCATTTCAAACGCATGAATGACACAGCACCAATAGAAAGAATAGAAAGAAGCCTTTATGGGGAAATTGACACCTCATCAGAAGAACAACACACCGTGATGGACTTTTGCTGTCAGCAAAAATAATGACACCTTGCAAAATAGATGGAGGATTACCTTCATTTGCAAAAATAGGTAACTGTAAAAGACAACAACTGATTCTATGAAGTGGTATTGGCACCATGACAGCGGCATCCCTGCTGAAAGAAAAACAAACAATTGCTCACCACTGCAGTGACCAATTGAGGAAATAGGGGGACATTTAAAAGTTGACCCAAAGTGTGAAACGTGAGATCTCATGACCTCAACAATGTGAGATGTTGAATGGTGATATGTCATCAGATTTCACACTGCGACCTTGCCCTCGGCAGGACAAGATCCTCATGAAACAGAGATTTAGGAAGAGACCTTACTAATCATTGACATAGCTCAGTCAATCATCAACTATTTCAGCCTCCTCTATTTTCAGCGGATTTGCACATTATGTTTGATTTCTCAGTGAAGTAAAACCTACCTGCCATTATAACAAATACGATTTTTCATTAGAACTAAAAAGGAGCGACTGCTTAAAATGAACATAAACTCATTTGTAGTAAAGATTAAAGGACTCCAGTGCGCTCTTTTTATCCTTCAACAAAAACCCACTGACGGGAGGTTTTTGTCTGATTATAGATGGATTTCACCGTTGAACATTTGAAATCACTGACAAAAAAAATCAATTATGCAGAACACGTCAATCAAAACCCCAATACCCATTGCACAACTTAATTAACAACTTAATATTTCATTTATCTCCTTTAAGGAACCTTGGCACACAAACTAAAATGGAATGGTTGATGTACTTTTATTTGCTGTTGTATTCAGTTGTCTAATGGCTTCTTTGTCACATTTGGAAATCTCATTTCACTTTTCAATCACATTAGCTGTCAGCACATTTCACACCAACTACCTTTTTACTATTAAACAGTCGCGGGAGCTAACAAATTACAAATAGTATTTATTTGATTTTAGAGGACTCTGTTGTTCACTTGGGGATTTAGTTTTCTGACCACTTTTCATTTCTACTCTTTTCATTTTAAAACATATACTGGATCTGTACTTTTGACTTCTGACTTTGTCAAAATAGGTTTGTTACTTTTTTCAACTTCCCATGTGATGACATAATATCAAATAAATAAATAAATACATACATACATACATACATACATACATACATACATACATACATACATACATACATACATACATACATACATACATAAGAGCAAAAGGTAAGTTAAATTGCATTTGCAATCTTGTAGTCTTATCAGGTTGAAAAAAATAATATGGACAGCAGCCACATGGAGGAATGAGAACCAAGGAGCAAAAACAAAGATGGCACAAGAGATTCAAAGAAGGAAGAGATATTCCCAATTCATGACCTTACTTGAAGTACTGTTTGAAGCTGTTTGTGATAAGAATGTTTTATAGCGATTCAAATGTGTTGTCTCAGCCATTGTAAAAACCACCACCTTCCACCAGCATTCAGATTTTTGGGCTAATCTGACAAAAAAAGTACACATACAGGCTAGGTGTATATTGGTGGCTTCATAGCACAATTACTTAAATAAGAAAGCAACAAATTCAAGACTAGGTGACCTATTTTCATGCCCAAAGCAAGTCTAGCACAAAGTCCAGTCTTAACTGTGTTCATGGGTGGAGTTTTCTTTCTTTTGGTATTTTCATAGAGGGGCACAGTTAGAAATGGGTGTTTGCGCCGTAATGGGAATGAACAGAGTCGACTTGATACCCAGTCAATCAAAGCGTCTCTCCTCGTTCACTTGCAGACGTGCGGTCTACATACCAGAAGCATAAGAAATTCGTTGGAGTCTGTGCAGGAGATGGGGACCTACAAAATATGTTTATAAGGAACTGCAAGAAAGGCTCCATTTGTGGATGATACAAAGTTGACCACTACAGGGCAGGCATCTGCCGCCTTCCACTTCGGATCCATTTATCTGCGTGTGACAAATTTGCACAGATATTTATGCACCTTTTTATTCAATTTCTGTTGTTGTTGTCTGAGTAGTCCCTTTTCTAATTTGCACACTAATTTGTCTGAAGTGCTTTGTTCGACCAAATAGACCTCTGATTACTCAATTTATATTTCACAGTTTGTGAGGGTGTTTATGCTTGTTTTGACATACATCTGATGTAAAATAAGCTTTTCATATACTGCTCTTTGTGTTTGGATTCTAATGCTAGTCATGACTGTAATTGGTGAAAATTGTCTCATCAGAATTTCAGATGAGGTAACGACTTCTCTGTATGTTATGGTATGCTACACATAATCTGATAACAGTAGTCAACGTTGGTGAGAATCTGATTATCACTTTCTTTCGTTCACTACCAACACATTCACTTCAGTACCCTGGATTCTTTCTCTCATTTGCACTCATTTTCACCTCTCTGTGTTCGGCCACACGCCTCAGGTGTCATTTGTTGTTGTTCTGTGTCATTGGTTTGTGTGAGGCTGCTCACTTGAGGTGTCATTTTGTGTTTTTCTCTGTGACAATGGGGCTCACATCAATGTTTGGTGTGTATTGGTTTGCGCTGTTCTGTACCAGGTCATCATCATCACTAGTGAGTGATTGTTTGTATTTCCTGCTCTGCTCGTGCTTTAATCAAACTTCACCCGACCTGTGTTTCTGCACTTTTCCACTGTCTGGCACAAACACCAAATAGAGAGGGCTAATTTTTTCAAACCGAACAAAGACTTTCTCCTCAAATTTGGTGTCTAGTTTCCTATTTTCCTTTGAGATAAGCAAAAAAATTGGAAATAAAATCTCTGCATTTCATTGGGGTTAGGTTGTTTCACTGTCAGCATTTGGTATTCTGTCTGTTTTCTTTGATTGTTGAACAATGCGTTTTTCAACACTGCTGCTGTCTGCACTGTATCGATCCATACTTTCTTTGATAAACAACTCAATTAGCATGCACTTCGGCTTGTCACGCACTTTGCACCAATTGCATCCAGCTGGACCTTTTTGATGTGATGTTTGATTTTTATTTTTGGTACCGGTAAGCAATTTTTGGTAGTTTGAACACATAAACTCTGTTTTGTGTCAGATCTGATAAATAAGGTCTTTCCATGTGGGGCTGTATCTGCCAAGGAATTTGCACACAGAAGTTGCAGTTGTAGGACACCCCTTCATCTATGATTAGTGAAGAAGATGCCCCGAAACTTATCATCAATTGGGGGAGAGGTAGCATAATGATAGTTCTGTGGATGCGCCGTCCACCAGCTAAGCATTTCAGTTGACCACCGACTCAAAGCTTTAGCCATTGGTTTAGTTGGATTTATCCTCATCAGATTTGCGGTACGCTGTGCCTTCTTGCTGGTGGTTAAATCCTGGTATTACAGTTGGGGTATGGGCTTCGTTTAGTTCCTTGGCTAATAACCTGTTGGAAGAGAGGCACTGCACAGCAGCATTATTGCGTCCGACTATTTCCAGGATCAAAAAACTAACAATCTGATAATAATGTATATTGCTATAATGATGGAGGAATCACAACCGACCAGTCTTGTCTGCCATGATGGAAGTAATAAATTTATTACACAGTCACAAAGCAAAAAAAAAAAAAAAAAAAAAAAAAACTGCTTATGTTACAAACCAACGAACCAGCAACAGACTGTATGTGAGACTTGAGCACATTTTATATTTCCATGAACTTGCCGCAGAACTACAGTACAGAGTAAGTACTAGTCAAAACACAAGATATAGCCAGGTTAGCAAGAAGCTAAAGCCAGGTCGACGAAGCCAGCCGTTCGCTTGTACGGTGACTTGACGGAGTGGGCGGGCGGCAGGCAGCTTCCTGTGAGCACAGTGTGAGTGACTTCACTGCTGTGGAGGGCGGCCGCTCGCTCTGGAGCGTCATTGAAAGTTTTTGCGGTGGGTGTTGCCTTTTACGTGTCAAGCTAGCCGCCTTGCACCGTTCACATTTATGAGTTAAGCGTCGGTAATGCCTACTTAGCGTTAACGCTGATCTTTTGGAAGGAGGTGGGAGCGTAACTTTTGCGACTTGGACAACGCTGCCTTACTCGATTGCAAGTGCTGCCCCGTTGCTCCCCCAATGACTTCCTCGTTCTCAGCCTGGTTTTGGAGCGAGAGATTTTGGCTTCCCGAAAATGTTTCGTGGGCGGATCTGGAGCATCCACCACCTGGCGTGGAGTACCCTCGAATGGGAGACATACTGTACGCCTTTCCGCTGTCTGTCGGGATTTTTGTGCTGAGGATCTTGTTCGAAAGGTAAAACTCGAGGCGTGTTTGGCTCCTTTTCTGTCACTCTTTGGTTCTTCTATCGAGGGCCTCATATGTTGCTCATTAAACAACACTCAACCTCTCTCGAGAACCCACGGAGCGCAAGACACGTTTGTACATGCAGAGCTATATTACAAGTCTATAATTAGATACACCAGGGAGATGATCCAGTTCAGGTCAACGTTGTCAACAGAAAATGGAATCAAGCAACGTTTCAATCACGTGGTTCACTTGGGGTTCTCAAATGAGAATGTTTTACACGAGTAAAATGTTATGATTCAGATTTCCACAGCCTGTTGAACGTTAACTTGAAAACAAGGGGCGTTTTCTTTTCGACTGCACGTCTTTCTTGGGCAAAGTTGAGTTAAATATCTGTTTGCTTCAGAGGGAAGCAACCAGCAAATGTTCAGGCCTAAACCATGACTGCACTTCTCCAAATTCGTCGTTTTTGACTTGTTGGGGAAACATATTTCAGATGACCGGGGTGGGTTTTAAAATGGAGGACGAACACTGGTCAGTCGAAGCAGATTATCTTGTGACATCCATTAGCACTTGGGTCTGGGGAGACCCTCCCGTCTCTGTCTCATATGCTCACATGACAGGTCATCAGGAACTATTTGGACTAGGTGCCAGATTCCCTGGGATTCCTTGTTTCCCGTGTCTCCCTGAAAGCCTCTGTTATGTTCTCCCTCTAACACAAAACTTTGTAGGATAAAGTGTGAAATTGAACAGTTTGTATCAATGACTCGGCTCAAAGTTAATCTATTCCCATATTAAGTAGTGAACTCCTCACTGACTCCTGCCCTGTATGAATGTCTTGCTTAACTACATAATTTCTGTGTCCCTTCCCCCACTCTGTCATTTTTTTTTTTGCCTGTCTGTGTGTGTATAGGCTAGTGGCCAAGCCCTGTGCCCACATACTTCAGATTCAGGCGGGAGTGCATCGCCAAGCCCAGCCCAATGCTGTCCTGGAGAGGGTGTATCTGTCCAAAACGGTACATATTTTGTCCACTCTTTACCCCGTTGACCGTCAAATTATGTCACCGTTACCCCATGACAGATCTAATGATCTGATCTTGTGGCACTCCAAGCTTGCATACTGGAATTTGGGAGTTTTACAAGATGTAGCGATGTCCAAAAGCAGGTAATTTCTATTTTCGTTGTCCTCACTAGTGTCCAAATGCAAAGCAACTGGAGGGACTTTCCAAGCAACTGGATTGGGATGTACGGAAAATACAGAGATGGTTTCGCATCCGTCGCAACCAAGACAAGCCCAGCATGCAGACAAAGTTCTGTGAGAGCATGTAGGTTTTGAAAAATGTCTCAGTTTAATATGTACTGGACAACATTTGAACCATTCGTGTAAAAAAATGATCTTCCCCTTTATTTTGCTGACATCAGGTGGCGGTTCACATTTTACTTGGGGATTTTTATTTATGCCATTCATCATTTATGGGGGGTAAGTGTAGCTGAAATTTTTGTCAAGCACTCTGTATGTTTTTCAATGAAACCGTGATTAATGTATTTCTCTCAGTCGCCCTGGATGTGGAATACCAGACGATGCTGGGACAACTATCCCTTTCAGGTTCATATACAGTATTCCACATTCACAATCTGATATTATGAGGTCATTCAGGGTTGCCTCGACACCATACTCGTAGTGTTAAAAGTATTTTTGTTTTACCCTCTACCAGCATCAGAGTCATCAACAATTCAATCACTATGTGGCTGAGCTGGCCTTCTACTGGTCTCTGATGTTTTCCCAGTTCACAGACATAAAACGTAAGGTGAGTAAGTACAGGTACTAAAAAACGTTTTTTCTGTCACAATTTCAGCCGTGTTACATCATAAGTCCATGTCACCTTTGTGTTGGTATTCGTTATTGTTGGAGTGTATTTGAATTAGCTGATGACTGATTTTCTGGTAAAACAGGTTAGGCAATGAGATGCTCCAACTACTCCAACTACCACAAAGTACCTTCACATTTGTCTTTCTTTGGTCCTTAAGCAGAGGTGGTTAGTAACGAGCTACATTTAATCAGCTATGTTTACTCAGTTACTTGTGGGATAAATTATACTTGTCACAGAAGGCAACTTACTTTTTTCACTTTTACTTGAGCATCTTTCCTAAGAAGTAACACTATTTTTGTCTGTTACATTGAGCAGCATTCAGCTTGCTCTTTGTATTTTTATCTACAAGTATTTTTATGTGCGCTATATGTATGTATAATATATATATATATTGGTTTGTCAGAGACTTGTCACGTGAATCAGTTTCACCAATCCAACTTAACCACGAGTGATGTTTGACTCCATTTCACCAATCAAAGGGAGCCAGGCAATCACATGACAGCATGTCAGTCTCCGCAGGGCCCTACACAGAAAACAAATTGATGTTAAACATGGCGGAAATATATATTTCCTTTACACATAGGCTCCGGCTTACCTGCAACACAAGTATAATTGGTAGAGAAAATAGATGCACAGACAATGAAAAAGAACAGCCGTGCCATGCACTGAAATCTGTGTATACCTACAAATTTGTCATTGAAGCGTATTAAAATCTTTGCTTGTAACTTGAGAAATGCACAAGAGGGTGTCTCAGTCTGCGTTTACAAAAATATAATATTCTGTGGAATAAAACCAGCAAGTCATCCACAACCTCAATTTGTCTGACCCACTCACACTTGTTTGCACGCTCTTCAATCGGTCGCAGTAAAGCGGGATGCGCACATACACAAGGAGCAAGGAGAAAAAGTCATCTGTAATCTATGTATTGCACTCAAGATTAAGTTGGCAGAACTCACTTTGTTTTTGAGAAACGAAATGGCCTGTCGGCATTGCTGATAAATGTGGGTAAATCCCCACTTGTCCAAGTTCAGGATCATTACATTTCATTTTATGATATGGAAAAAGTATGTTTGCCTGCTGATTCTATTGTGCTCTTTCTTGTGTATAAACAAAGAAAGTTAATTTACAATTTACTGTAGCTGAATTTGCCCAGTTTTGTTATTTTATTCAAACAGTTTTTGTTTCAAAGTGATATCATTGTGCAATATTTTAATTTGCACATTCCTAATTCATAATTTTGTCCATTTGACATTCATGCCCTATTTTAAAAAAGAAATCAGAAGTTACTCGCCAGTTCCTCACTGCTTGAGTTGTTTTTTTTCCACTGAATACATACTCAAGTAGTTTTTGGGATGACTACTTTTTACATTTACTTGAACCTTTATTCTGGAGTACCTGTACTTTTACCAGAGTACATTTTTGGCTTTTCTCTACCCACCTCTGCTGCTAAATCATGGCTGATATCACACTTGTTTTATTTTAAGTGTGCATATTTAGATATAATGATTGTGTTTCTTGTCATTTTAACATAATGCAAAGTGATTCACCTCTTTTCTCTTCATTTAATCAATGTCAGGATTTCTTCATCATGCTTGTGCACCATCTGGCCACCATTTTCCTCATCACGTTCTCCTATGCCAACAACATGTTAAGAGCTGGCACTCTGGTCATGTGTGTGCATGATGCATCAGACATCTTCCTTGAGGTAAAGGGAGGATTTTTTTGGCACCTCATTGCACTTTTGATGTTTATTTTAGTCCAAATTTTGGGTCTGTTTCCAGATTTACTACAACCTTATTAGTTTTCCCATTCTGACAAAAAAAAAAAAAATCAACATCATAACCATTCTGACAAAAAAAAAAAATCAACATCATAACAAAGTAAAAAAATTCAGAATGATAAGAATGGGGAGAATTACCTGTAGAATACAATTGGATGTGTGGATAGTTAATTGTGGGGAATTAAAGTAGTGGTTGTTAATTCTGGTGAACACATTTTAACTTTGTTGAAGCAGCACTAGCGCACTAGAATCCAGGTCTGGTCTAATCATCAAGGTTTCTCCTTGTTTCATTAACATAAGGATCCCCCCGCCCCCCATTTTCACCCATAAATCAAGATTAAATCAAGATACACTGAAAAAATCCTTTGGATTCACTTAATTTTAACATGTACATCATTTGCACATGATTAAAATGTGATAAATTGAAGTGATTTTCTCGTGTTTTCCTCCAAAATAACAAAAATAGAGATGTGTCAGTTTAACACATTTTAATCATGTACAACATAAAATCAAGTACTTTTTTCCCCAGTGTACTGCATATGGAACTTGAGGTGGTGTGGTCAGAATTTCACCCTGATGCTTTAACACCACAGAAATTTGCTTCGAGCGTGCATGGCATCACTCTGTCCGTTCAGAAACTCAGAGCATTGTACAACTGTGCCATTCGGTCATTCAGAATGCCGGATTCCAGTGTGTAAGGACGGCCCATATGAGTCAATCAGTTGACTGTTTAGTGTTAACATGTTAACTTAATTGTTGTACTGGCTAAGTTTTCATGATGACAGAGTGATTCTGATGATGACACCAAAGGCACTTTGTTGTGATATTGACCCATATACTGTATTGCCTTCAATGTACCGGTAATTGTAATTTAGGAACATAACTGCATCCCTGAACATGAATTTGGACACTTATGTAGCCACATTATTTTAGTTTAAATTAATCCTATTTTAATCCTATCCTATTTTTTTCACCTAGAACTGATGATGTTATTTTACTGCTCGGCCTCCTTTTAAATATACCTGGTGTTGATTTAACAAGAAATGGCTCATTTACCTTCACAGTTCGCCTACCCTTAGGCAGCTGTGGCTACATATGTACAGTAGTTTATGGCCACCGTGAATGTGTGAGTGCATGAATAATGTATCCACTCTGAGCGCTCTGAGTGTCCAGAAAGGGACCATATAAATCAGATTTTATTATTACTATTATTATTATTATTATTACTATTATTGTTATTATTATTATTGTTCACAGGCAGCCAAGCTTGCTAACTATGCCAAATACCAGCGGCTGTGTGATGGCCTGTTTGTGGTGTTCAGCATCAGCTTCTTCATTGCTCGACTTGTCATATTTCCTTTCTGGTGAGACAAACCGTTTATTTTTGTGAGTTTTGAACCCCCTCCCCCACACACACGCACACACATGCACACGCTTGATAAATTATATTTGTACGCATTTGTTGCAGGATTATTCACAGCGTTCTGATTGAGAGCTGGGAGATAGTAGGCCCATACCAGGCCTGGTGGCTGTTGAACGGGTTGCTTTTGGTGCTGCAGACACTTCATATTATCTGGTTCTACCTCATTGCGCGCATTGCAATTAAAGCCATATTTAAGGGAAAGGTAAGTTGGGCTCATGGTTCCAACCAAATATTTTCAATACTGTAATATGATGTCAATTAAATGATGTTAATACAATACATCTTTATTTATATAGGTCTATACACTGTAAGAATCCAAACAACACATGTATGTACGGTTTGATTACATAAAGCAGGGGTGTTACTCAATTTTGTTGCAGGCTACTTTAGATTTACATCTTCCCTCAGATGGCCGTTACGACAGTGAAACCGAGTAAATGTGTAATCATCTTATCATATTATTTCTTGTGTACAAGAAATTGATGGATTACTAGTTTTAAAATCACCCAAGTCAACTGTTTATTTGTTCAATTATTTTTCAAGTGAGTATAAACAGGGTGATAAAATTATTGCCAAATCTGAAGATTATTTATTACACTTGACATTTCCGCACAGATTTTAGCGGAGATCATTGAAGTTGAACACAATTTGCTTTCGCGGGCCACATAAAATAACATGGCAAGCCGGAACCTTGACCCCGGGCCTTGAGTTTTGATATAAAGTATTACGTATATACTGTACATACTATACAGCACATGTATTGGATTTAGTATGTCGGGGGCACATGGGTCATACATATTGTGACTTCATTATATAGAGTGACAGTATGTCCTATATTGAAGAATGAAGTAGCCTGCTCTTAGATGTCAATAAGTAACTTTTTTTTTATGGGAGCATATAATCCTTAAGGAGCCGAATAGGGTCATATGTCCATAAATTACCGCTGTACTAGATTGCTGATTTGTAAATCTTCGTGCAGTCATTGACTATTTTCACAGGTTTATTGAATGAATAATGGAAATGCTCAGCAGAGAAAGTATCTTTGAGCTTTTTGGGTCCCTTGAATAGTTTTCCATCACCACCAGAGAACTCTGATTCAGTTTGAGATTAATGTGCCTCAACATTAGGAGTGATTTGCGATGTCATTTGTGGGTAAACATTTTTATTGAGTTCAAGTGAAATGTGTTGCATGTTCTTTATATTTTAATGAACATTGTCCAGTACTTTGCTCATGTAGCCACATAAGCATGCACATACTGACCTCCGCTGCCCTTTGTCTTTGTTTTTGTATTTGTTGTGTTCTAGGTGGCAAAAGATGACCGCAGTGACATCGAGAGCAGCTCAGACGAGGAGATTCATTCCAGCAGCGGTAAACACCCCAATCAGACAGGTGGCCCCACCAGGAACCTCAATGGAGAAAAGCATGACCACTAAGGACAGAGTGTGGAAATTTAGTTGTGTGGATTTGTTCAATTCCATTGTGCCTTTGCAACTCACCAGGTCACTTTGACCATCATGGAATATCACCAAAGAAAGGACTGTGTGCAGGATACAGCTGATCCTATTTACATTTTGTGATGTTTACACCTGCTTCATGCTTGTAAGAGTGACCAGAAAAATTTTTGAGCAAACAAGATGGGTTTGCCTTCTTGATGTGTGTGTGTGTGTGTGTGTGTGTGTGTGTGTGTGTGTTAATGTCAGAAATTGCAAAACAGATCAACACAACTGTCAATACCATTTCATATAACGAATGACATTTTATTACAGATTGTACCATTTTTTTACAGCTAGAAAAATATCCCACGCTGAAATCACTTCAAAGTTTTTCCAAAAAAAAAAAAAAATCCAAATACAAAATATATTTTCTTTGTAAAACATTCTTGTAGCAAACCAAACAAATAGTAGATATTCTGTTGTAATTATTGTGAATGTTCAGATGAGCTTGATTTTACAATTTCACCGAAACATTAAATACACCTTGTGATCCACAAGCCATCTTTTTGTTTGGTATCATACACATTGCCCTTTGAGGTTTGAATGGCTTTAAAAATATTATCACAAGACTCTGCCAGAGCCATCCGTCAAACCTGTCGTTAGTAAGGCCAAAAGAGTGACAAACTATGTTGCTCTGCACTGAGATTACTTAAATCATTCTTCTACTCCCTCCATTTCCATCCATTCATCCATTTTCTAATCGGTTTATCCCCACAATGGTCACAAGAGAGCTCGAGCCTATCCCAGCTGTCTCTGGGCAATAGACGGGGGACATGGACACCCTTAACTGCTTGTCAGCCAATGGCAGGACACAAATAGACAAAACAGCCGTTGGCAATCACAGCTAGGGAAAAATTGGAGTGCCCAATCAACCTGCCATGCATGTTTTTGGAATGTGGGAGGAAAGCGGAGTATCCAGAGAAAATCCACGCAAGCACGGGGAAAACATGCAAACTCCACACAAGAAGGCCGCAGCCTTAATCGAACTCTGCACCTCTGCACTGTGAGGCCGACTTTCTAACCAGTGCCACCCCCTCTATTTCCAATTTTGTAAATATATTCGCATTTCAAAGTCTGTATTTTTTTACTTTTACTAAACACAACACTTGAATCGCCTCCACTTTTACCTTGAGGTTATTATTATTTGTTTTAAACATCTATGTGTTTTTTACAAAAGTACTGTTGTGATTACTTCAGCCATCTCTGTATTCAACTTCCTCGGTTTAGATCATGTTCTGTGCTTGGCAGAGCAGCGGAGCCTCCTGCTGGCCCAAATTATTTTACAGCTTCAGCCGTTTCAGAAGGCGTCAAATAACAAGGCCTCTATCGAATAAGCACAACACACTTGTGTAGACCTTTTCAGAAGGTTTCCAAACAATACTGGTCTGCGCCAGGGTACTTCCGGAGGGCAGAAATTAGTTGCAGTCCATTTTACAACTAAACGAGGAGCTTTCTATGAATCTAATAAAATCAGGGAGGCCTCAATGGGAGTAGACTGTCATTGTTGATGTTTGTTCTGTTTGTGTTTATCCAGTGCATGCGCATGACGATGCTGTTGTTTTAATGTAAAGCAAATTTGGGGGTTTGTGTCTGACAAAATGTCTACCTGTCTGTCCGTCCACAGTATCTATCTACTTATCATTTGAAGCATTTTTACATATAGCATGCTTTATTTTTGTCAAAACAAAACTTCAGCGATAGAACCGTTTTAAAAGAATACCTGTAGGTGGGTTTTCTTGTTACTGAATGAAGACCGCTGCCTTGTGCTGGTACCTTAAATGTCATGAGCCTCACACATCAACATTACATTGCTTGGAAGCTTTGTAGTTGACTGCATCGGAAGATATACAAAGAACAGTTCCGCTTTCTCTACAGCCAAAGATGTACAGTACTCAAACGTAAAGAGAAGATTCTATAAAGTCTTGTCTGTCAATGTGGAAGCAATGACTCAAAAATTAGATAATGCTGTGATTTTCTTATTGTCGGTTTGTATGACGTCTGACTGTTAACACTAAACCAACCTCCCTCTGCTTTCTCAGCCCACCGTCCTCGTTTTACTCATTTGAATCATTGCTGATGATTACGTTGTTGTGCCTGCTAGCGAGCTGACTCTGTTGTGAATATTGAATTCATTGCAGTCAGAAGGTAAATTAAAAGTAAAGAAGCACATCAGTCAGTAAGAAAAATCAAAAATTTTTCATGCAATACTGTGTGTGCGTGCGCGCGTGTGTGTGTGTGTGTGTGTGTGTGTGTGTGTGTGTGTGTGTGTGTAAATACCTGTCGAGAGATTAACGTTTTCCCCTTTAAATCATGGACACAGCATTCTTTTTGTGTCATCGTCTTGTGCTCTTGCCAAAAACATACAACTATGAAAAAGCATCACTCTAACCACAACTCACAAGTAACAAAATTATTTAAATACTTTGATGTAATTCTAATTAGTTATCAATAATTGTCATTTTGAATGTCACAAACTTAACATTAACTTGTGGTGCCCATGGCACGTCAGGGGCTCCTTAATAATTATAAAATGCCCCCTTAAAATACCGGCATGTTGTTTTCAACGATCAGTGATTTACCTTTTGTGTAGTTTTCATGATGGGGCAGATTTGCGCATGCGCAAAAGCGGTGTTTGGTTTCGCCGTCCCCTCTGAACCTGACATCTCGTTGGCTTAGCTTAGCTTAGCTGCCGCTGCTCACCGGCAATGATACAGCAAACAAGAACTCGATAGCACACACGAGTTGTACATGAGTCCGCTTTTTGACAACCAAAATACTGTCGTCATTTAGACAGCATTGTCAGTTGTTGGTGGAGTGTCAAAATCGCCAAGTTTTTTTTTCCAGGGAGGAAGAGGAGGACGTCCGCGAGAGAAATGGACTCGGTGACCGATTTCATGCGACATAGGTTGGATAGCTCGAAAGCGTCGTAGACCACCTGACTGCAGCCCAACTATTTACGGCTAAATCTTCGTGCTTTCTTTTGGCTCTGTCTGTGTGATGTAAAACGCGTTAAGGTCCGATAACTGTGTATAGTGAAGGTAATCGTTCCTGCTTGACCTAACGGGGTTTTAAGGCTAACCAGTGGCTAATAAATTATATCAGTTATTCGAATCCGTGCTTTGTGAGGAGGGTTATTTTGTGTAGTAGCTTCTGAGTTTGTACATCGTGACTTTTACCAATGGGGTTTGAGCATCACAATCGAGCAAGCACGATAGCCGTGCGTTAGCTACCAGTTTAGAGTCAAAAGTCCACCGGCCGATTTTTAAGGATCCCCAAAACTTGAACCCTCCCGGTGGCAGGGATGCACCATCAGGACTTTTGCGGAGACCCACCCAGTGCGGGAAGCCGAAAAACTGTGTTACATTACCGCAGGGGCAGTGGTGGCGGGGCACCTGCTTCCTCCGCTGGTTCTGGAGTTAATGCACTTGAAGACAGCCCGGCCCCTGCTGGAGCCTCCTCTCTGGGACCCCATCAACAGCCCGGATCCCAAGTTCCTGGATCTCAGGTCAAGAAGAAGAGTGGCTTCCAAATAACAAGTGTCACATCTGCTCAGATCAACGTAAGTGGCAGTAACAGTTTGGCTGATGACACTGAGAGCTATGACGACCTGGACGAGTCCCACACCGAGGACCTCTCCTCCTCTGAGATGCTGGATGCGTCAGTGTCCCGAGCCACAGACACTGGCGTACCGGAGAGAAGTTCATCGGATGAGACATTAAACAGTCTTCATGGGGTTGACACGCCTGGCCTTGTGTCACCCAATGAGCTTCCGTATCCACATTCCAGCCAGGGAACCCAGAAGCATACCACAATGGTAAATGGGACAGTCCACCATCATTATTATCCGCAGCAGCACAGCGTATCCCATCATCAGCACTCTGACAATTTGGGAGGAGGTGAATCGTCATCATCAGCCCTTCCCCAAACAGCTAGCCAGCCACTTTCCAAAACAGGAGCTAACCAATCCCAGAGACCACCATTGTTGGATAGCTCCAAACCCATAGCAGGAACAGCACAAACATCAGCCCCTATTGTTGCTCGGACAGCTGGTGAAGCACCTCTACAGGGCACTGTACATTTTCAGAGTGTCTCTTCTGTCATTCCACTTCCCCCATCTGGCCAGCCAGCTTTTGACAACACTGGCGTGAGTGGACCAACAGCTACCATTGGTGGAGGTACAGGCCAGTCAGTAACCGCCTCAAGCACTCAAACACAGACTACTACCGGCTCTCGTTTCAGAGTGGTCAAACTGGACACCAACTCTGAGCCCTTCCGCAAAGGAAGATGGACGTGTACCGAATATTACGAGAAGGAGATTCCACCTGCAGCACTATCCGAGGCACCTAAAGCTGCAGAGTTTTCTGCGGAGACTGAGCCCGCTAATGCGGGAGTAAGTCCAATTCTTCCAGCTGTCCAGCCACCTCACACTCTGCAGCCTTATCAGCTGCCGAGCCAGGAGTACACCAGTCTTCATGCAATGCAGAGCCCACCGCAAGCTTCGGCACAAACCCTTACCTATGTGTCACCCCAGGAAGTAGTTGGTGGAGCTCACACTAAGATGCTAGGGGCTCCTGGTACTCTCCCCACAACTGCACCACAAGTTGGTATAAAGCAGCCCCCCTCCCTCATGTCTCAACAGTTAGCCTATGCTGTGGACCAGCACCAAGCTCAAGCCACGGGAGGTTGTGCTGCACCTCAGCTCGGTGGTCTGCAGCCAGACTTTATCCAACCCACCGCTCCGTTCCAAACCCAGGTCCAGCCTCCACTAGCGCACGTGAGTGCATCCATTTCACCAGGGTCAGCAGTTACAGCAAAGCCACTGGGCAGCCTGGCACAGCAGTCAACCAATCAAGGTCATGTGGCTCCATCTGCTATCGAAACCTCCAACATGGGCCAGTCGCCATCTCATCCACTACAACTGGCCTCCACTGCTACAGGTCCACCAGCGCAGGAGGCCCCTTACATGCCTTTGACTGCACTTCAAGCTGACCTACAACCCCTTCTCACCCCAGGCACAGCGCTCTACCCAGCACCTCTGGCAGGAGGGAGCTCCCTAAAAGTATCCCAACTGAAAGATGCACAAAAGCTTCTGTTTCAGCACCAGGGCCTGCTAGGACTGCCCACGCTGGGTGTCGCTGGTGGTGGAGTGATGGCTGCGGACGGCGGCGTCACTGCCAGAAGCCTGGCCCACATAGGGATGTCTGTGGAGGCCAGCGCCCTTGCAGCTGCTGCTGGTTTGCGGACTCAGCAGGCTGAAGGAGAGGAGGACAGGTGAGATGATCCCGCCTTGTTCATATTCTGTCTCACATGAATCAAAGAGGTCCTTTGTCTGTGACGTTGTCAAACAACATTTCAACTGAAATTCGGACCGCAGCAAACAAGATAAACACAACACATTGCTTACCAATTTCGAAGCTAATGAACAATAGCCATTGAGTGTGCATATGAGTTCAGTTCAAGTAGCTAAAAAAACTGCAAAAAACAATCGAAAAGAGCGTTTATCAGTGATACTCCCCCAAATATACTGTTCTTCTGGTACAGAATTTAAATACTGAGTTATAATGGTTGTTCGCACAAATCGTCATTGCGACTTTGGGGTTGTCCCAAGTGTAGCTCGCTACTTGATTGGATTGGATTGGATTGGATTGGATACAACTTTATTGTCAAATGTAATTTCTTCACTCTCAAGACAACATAAAATTATTGATGGTCTGAGACTTTTTGCAGACATTAAACATTCAGTGCCTCGAGAGCTAATGGCTCAATGTCTCCCAATACCTGTACTCACTGTCATATGACTGAAATCTTGCGCAAACAGCAAAGTGGCTACATCATCGACATGTCTCCGAGGTTTCTTTTCTATTGTTCTCTCACTTGACATCTTCCTTCCTTAGTCAACTTTCTCATCTA
This sequence comes from Hippocampus comes, assembly GCF_001891065.2. NCBI lineage: Eukaryota > Metazoa > Chordata > Actinopteri > Syngnathiformes > Syngnathidae > Hippocampus > Hippocampus comes. The sequence goes on along the minus strand of NW_017805983.1, from coordinate 1,098,106 downwards.
TCCTTCTCCGGTGTCAAACACCTCCATTGGCTACAGTTGTTGGTTTCCTCTCGAGGATGAGCAGTTTGGATGTCACTTCTGTAGTTGTGTTTTTTGCTGTTTATGGGTTATTTTGTCATGGTCAGAGACTTGTGTTCACGCGCAGACAAACGGCTAGTCTGTTTTCCACGTGGCCTGTACATAGACTGCTTCTTTGGAGCCTACTGATGTCTTGTGCTTTGCTACCGAAAATCATTGTCATTTTTCTCCCCCTCCATATTTGTGTGAGCAAGAGACGAGAAACAGATAGGCGGTAACGCTTTGATATTATTGCTATCTACTACTTGTTTCTATTGGTAAGCATTTTTTTAGGATCCAGGTGCTTTGAGTGAAATATCCCTGTGATTGCTGCTTATTAGTTGAAGACCTGATGTGAACATTTCGGATTGCTTTGAGCAGTAGGCATGTTGAGTTCAGTTGCTCCCACTATTTACTTCACAATGTACTTGTTGGGTCTTTACAGACAACTGTGTTTAAAACCGGCACGCAAGGGTGTGCCTTGTACTTGGAAACTTCTATGACAGAGTTGTTTGATTGTGCTTTGCTTTCAAAAGTTGTCAGCAGGAATTTGAACCTGCGGGTGCTGATATTCTTCACCTTTTAAAAAACTGCAGCATCGTGTGAATGAACAGCTTGCTAGGCACGTGCATATCCTCGTGCAACACTTTCATTCCAAAAGCAATTGAGCATTTCTGCACGAGAGGTGTTTCACAGAAGGTCACAGATGTATCAAGTGTCAAAGTCTGCCTGGGCGTTTTTATTAGCAGCCATCAGCCATAAAAGTTGCGTGTGCCATAGAATATTTAGGTAGGCACCTCAACATTCTCCCTAGCTTCATTTCAAACGAGTTTCTTTCTATCACAACGTTATCATTTTTTACAACCTTCTTGATAGAGTTGCACTCAACCCATTCATTTGGGCGACACAGTTAACAGTGAGTCATTGCACAAGCTGCTGTGTTTAAACACTGTCATCAAAACTGAAAGTTTACACTGGTTGAAAAAATGAGCTCAAAAGGATTCTCTGCAGTACTACAAACCAAAAACATTTGAGAAGTGTATGGCTTACAGCTCATGCTGAACATCTTTCTTTGGTTGATTGACTCTTTGGTTTTGGTGAGAGTTTGGTGGTGCTTCTTGGCAGGAATCACTTAGATGTGAGGTGATCAAATCATGTTGGTCCGGTAATGAGAAAAGGGACATAATCACCCTTGTGTTCAGCTTTCTGACAGGCTCCGTTGGGAATCATTTACTCATTTTCTGCGCTCTATTCATCGTATTGGGATTTGTATATATGGAACTATATAGTTGACGCAACAGTTGTAGTTTTGGAACACTATTCGGGCACCATGAATTCTGTTATTACTGTCCCATTATTGCAGCGTACTGGATCAGTGTCAGCTGTTGTGTCTTCCATAGCAAATATTGAACAAATAAATCAATTACAATAAGATATTGTTTTAAGACGGGTATGTTGTACAAAATTAATCGCGATATGTTGTTTTTGCATATTTTGGTGCTGCAAATCACAAAGTTAAACTAATAGGCGCAGTGCATCATGGGATACATTGCTTTTCTTATGACCATGAGTTGTTCAGTTCTTTTCAAGATGCATTGTGAGACTCATGAATGGCACTATAGATAACTGATACCCACGACGCATTCGAACAAAACTAAAAACGGTGAACTTAGTGGAAAGGGAGCGATTCCCTTCACAGCCATCATGTTCCAGGATTCACCACAGGAGGGCAGTGTCCACCCTTGAATGCTTCCAACGTGAACTGCAAGTGCTTTCTACAGTATAATCCGAACGTGTTTTCAGAGTCGCTGACCTAAATGTTCTTTTCTCACCAGCGGGGGGCGGGAAGGCCTTGCTTGCACGCAATGTGTGAACGAATGAAATGGAAGTCGGCCAGTTTTGATTTACTGTCAGATTAGTGCTGATTCATTTTAAAATTCTGCTTGTGTTTAAGAGAAATGCCTCCTTAAATGTGGCTTTTAGTAAATTAAATCCACCAAGAAAATCCTGTATCCCACCTTTTTCTTGGAATTGTGGTGGTACTGTATTGGGCTTGAACAGATTAGGCGGAAGCCTCCCGTGCAAACAAGATGACGTTGGTGTTTGCCTGATTCTCCTTCCTGCTGCTCCTCCCTTCTGCATGTCTGTCTGGTCCTTCATGTTGCTAGACAGGAAGTAATCAACTTCTGGTGCTTTTAGATGCTGTAGAATTTTGAAGGGAAAAGCAGTATTTACCCGCTCCCAATGTGAGACAAACAATTTTGTGAAAGCCCTTCTTTTGTGTGGAACAAGGTGGGCCCTCCAAATATTTAGCAACATTCTGTGCGCTGCATGCTGCCGGTATGTTGCAGGAATCCCAGATTAAAGTTTCCCCACACGCTTTTGAGAAGACCCTTGCCCGGCTATTCCCACATTGCACGCATAGACCCAAAGTCATATGCTTGTTGCTACTGTCTAAGTCTTTCTCTGCATAAATATTCCAAGAGCCTTATTTTGCTTGTTTGTGACATTTACACACACACACACACACACACACACACACACACACACACACACACACACACACAGCTACCGTCACAAGAACACAGATTTAAATCAAATCTGCGAATGTCATATTTACACCCATTTTGAACTCTCTCTCTACTTCTTCCCATTGGGTGTGGTTGAAAATGGAGTTTTGCTCATAAAATGCGTGATTTATTTATAAGAATAAGACAACCTTTATTCGTCTCACAATGGAGACATTCCCAATTTACAGCAGCAAAGTTATGAAAGGAAGACAGTAGAAGAGCAAAAAGTATAGGAGCTGCTGTAAAGGCAGCCACTCTCGCGGCGCCATCTTGAAATCAGAATAACATAACAAAATAATACAACACATAAGACACAGACAGTCATTCAATCTTAACCACTTTTCTGCATACTCTTTGTTGTTTGAAGCCAGTTGGAGATGAAAGAGGAGAGGATCAAATTGTCATTAATTCTTGGCATGACACGCAACACTCCTTTGTTGGTCTCTATACAGATGAGAGATCTGCGTAGGTTAAAGCTGAAATCCTCTGTCTTGTCACCAAATGAGCAAAAATGTTTTACTTTGTCTTTCTGTCTCTTCTCGTTAAGCATATGGCAACGGGCTGGTTATGTAAGGCATTGCGTGCCCTCACTGGCAGCCTGAGTACGATTGGCTTACACCCCACAGACTCCCATGAGAGATGTTTGAGTTGTGGAGTATTGCTTATCTCTGTTTAGTCTGTGTCTTAGCAAGGGATGTGGCGCTTGATCCTCGATTGCAAACAGAAGTTTCTTCTTTCTTGCCGCATTTGGCCTTCATCTCTGGCCTTAAATGTGGTCTCTGTTGCTGGTAGGGAACAACAGTTTCAATCAAAGTTGTGTTTTTTTCTTCTGCGTGCACCTTTGCTCATTCAAAATTTCAAAACTAAGTCGGGATGCTTTTGCATCCGGCTTTGGCTCATAATCAGACAAACTGGATTCATCATATACATTTCGTACACTGACCAGTCACAATATTATGACCACGTGCCCAATATGATCATATCCAGTGTCAGAGCTGTACACATAGTAACAAGTTTTATTGAATAATTTAACAATATGTTTACTACTGTGGTTGCAACTTGCAATGGTACAAAACTGTCATGCATCATACTGACTTGTTCCAAATATTTTTGACTCTTTCATGTAACCGAGGTAATTTAAATAACATTAAATGTTATTTAGTTTGCAAAGACACAATTTTAAATGGAATGGATATCACTCCAAGTGGTCATCATTTTGTGGCTTGTCACCGTACGTCATCCTGAAGTCACAGTATCACTGCCTCACAATATTGGTTCAGCCGAAGCCTCAGTGCCATCAGTGATTGGCTGAAAGTGGATCCATCTCCACATCGGTAAGATCTCCCTGAAACCGGTTTACAGCCTTTTGTTCTGACAACAGTGTGTTCACCCTCTTTTAAAAAAAGACAAAAGGAGAACAAACTTGTACAGTTAACCCCCACTGATTTGCAGGGATAAGGACTGAGTCCTGCTGTAAAGAGCAACAAAATGTGAATTTCAGGTTCACTGCCATTTCACTGTTTTTCTGAATCACGCTCACCTAATCGCCACATTTTGAGGCAAACAGGGTGAACTCTTGTCGTTGTCCTGTTCACAAATATTTTCAAACATTTGGCATGTCCTTGTCTTTGTTCAGTAAACTGTACCTTACCCTGTGTGAGTGTCTGCTCGCATGGAGATGCACGTGAGGCCAGTGGAGCCCCATATCGTGCATGTGCAATGGCCAGTGTGCGTGCAGTGATGCGTAGTGACAGCGCAGCCAGCGGTGTGCCTGCTATAACTTCAATATTCCCTTAAGTGTGCACATAGTCCTTCCCGTTTTGGAAGACACAGGGGGAAACGGGGCGATTGTTGAAATGTTTCGGGGTGAGAATCTGGAAAGCCCACACTCAATGTGCTTCCCACCAAAAACTGCTCAGAGCATTGAGGGGACGTGGTGTACATTTTTATCCCAACGCTTCTTGAGAGGATTTTGTAGGTATCCGGCAAGCGTTGGGCGTGGCCTGGTGATGATGATGCGCGTGCTAACTGGGTATGTGGTCAAAAGGGCTCATCCCATTGGATGGATTGCTCTAATCTCTACTGACAGTTTACATAACAACAGAAGGGGAGGTGATGTGAGTCCTACAGGAGTGACGTCACAGTCCACCCTTTTAGAGCTACGCATCATGCTACCACCCTTGGATTCAGGCACACGGGCGCCGTAGGGGGCACCGCAGCGCTTTCGTCCACACGCACTCCCGCTCCCTTCCCCGACTTCCTCAGCTCCATTCCGGGTCTACGTTGTTGGTCAGACTTTCCCAATGTGACGCACTGAGGGGTTTATGGGGTCGGGTTTGGAGGACGGAGGAGGCGCAGTGGTGCTTGTGCTCGTTTTGGGTTAGGGTGGCGGGTGGCGGGTGGGGGCCCACCACATGGACATAGTGTTTGTTTTTACTCTGAGCATCAATGAGAGAAAAGGGGCTGGCCGAGGTCGGAGGAGCGCAGGGTCGCGACGCCATGGCCATGAAGCTTCTTTTCTGGGAACTGGAGAAGCATCTGAAGAGGTAACGGTGGAGTTCTTTTGTTGTGCGGTGGTGGTGTTCAACTGGAATTATGTCGGGTGGGCTTTCAAAGTCTACTCCTTGCCAGAATGTGTCAACACAAACTCCTGAGCACCCTGTCCTGTCTGATGTTCACTCTTTTCCATTTGCAAGCTTGGATCACCATCTTAGTTCACTTACCAGCACAGTTGAACATTGTGTTCCAGCTTCCATGTTAGCACCACTGTTGCTGTGCCCACTAGTGGCTCAACAAAGCATTAAGATACAATATACAGTACCCACCATCCCCCAATCTATTCATGGTTTGCTATTTATGATTGTCATGTTTTTTTTTCCCTGTGGAAATTATCACCAATGATTTATGTGCACAACATTTTTTTTGTTGTTTTTTTCACACTTTCAGTTGAATGCCCTAAAGATAGCACAAGATGGCGCCAACAATCTGGTGAATAGAGACGTAGTAATTGGTGACAAGTGTGTTTCAGTGATATAGTTCAGCTTCAGAGTTATTTGGGGGCTTGGGGAGGAGCGAAGTTTAGCCTGGGTTGTTGGCAGAAGTTACAGAGTCTATGAGTGGAGAGTTGGTTTGATGCAAAATTTGTTTTTTTACAAAATCAAATTATCTTTGACACTTATTTTTCAGGGAAATTAAGATGGTTTTCAAACAATATTGAAGTGTTTTGCAACCATAGTTTGTGATATAGTTACCATTTTACTTCAACTTCAATAAAAATACTGGCAGTGTCAATTGTGGGTTTTTTTTTGTTCTTATTCATGGCAGAATACGGGTCAATTGTATATGGTAATAAGCACATTTTTATCCTCAACTTTCTGTGTCGCTACAAAGATCAAATTGTCCTCTCGAACCTGTGCGAGATTTAAAAAAAAATGCAATTTCAATGAAAAAACAGGTTTTGGAGAGTTTGATGGGAGTGTGTGTGAGAAGTGGCACATGTTCAAATATTAAGGCAAAAAGCTTCTTTGTGTTTGTTCTTCTGTCAGCCAATCCAAGGTACGGTTGAGCAGCAGCAGCAGAAGCAGTGCCAGGTCACATATTAGCCTGGCCAGATTCAAATTTATCGATTGGTCAGATGTGCAGATGAAATCCATTTCTTGTGATGCAACATGGGTTGACATTGGTCCTTGTGGTTGAACTGCTTCCTCCCAAAGCTACTCAATCCACTTCATCTCTTTTTTGTGCGGTTTGTCAAAAGTGTTGCCATTGTGATAGCAGTGATTGATGTGAAGCATCTGAGTGATGTCATCAGGCTTTCCAACTGTTTTGTTTTGTGATCTGATCAGCTCCTTGGGAAGTTGATTGTGCAAATCAGTCACAGCTTGTTTGGCATCAAGTCCCTTATTTCTGCTGTTTTACTGTTTCCACTGTCATGTTAAGATTCTGTTGCTGTTAATTAGCTTACAAATTGTTTTGGTAGTCAGCATTCTGAGTAAAGTGGTTTTGAATGGCATAAAAATCAAGGAAAACATATGTCCTGTTGCCATGTCTTCATTCACTTTAGTCCATTACTCAGCAATTTGCATCAGGTCTTTACACTTGAATATTTCATTAAATTTAGTTTGCATGTGGTCTTATGCCCCAATTAAGTTCTGCTTTAACTTTTTATGCTAAATACGACCTCAAAAATACGAAGTAAAGTCCATTTGCCCAAGAACCAGCATCATGACCAACATTAAAATTCTGTGATAAAAGTGGACTTGAAAACTGTACTTGAAAAGTAGAAAAAGCACTGTATGAAAATTATTTCTTAAAAAATGATTAAAAATGAGTCCAGACAAGCTGCATACAAAGCTTTCTTTCTTATATAATTTATCTTTCTCCATATGTTAAATATTGTACATTTTAGTTATATTTAATTCAGTTATTCTTTCGTGTTCCCCTAAATCGGGGGTCGGCAACACGTGGCTCTTGAGCCAGCCGCATGCGGCAATTTAGCGCCCCCCAATGGCTCCCTAGAGATTTTTCAAAAATGTTTGAAAATGGAAAAAGATGGGAGGGAAATATATGTTTTTGTTTTAATGTGGTTTCTGTTAGAGGACACACATGACACAAACATTAACGTTTTCCGATGCTGTAAAAATGTGTCGAATAAATATTAAATGTCAACATTTAGTCAACGAATATTTGCGTAATAGCCTGCGACACACGTTTCTATTAGCAGGGCGGGATGTCAGTCAGGGGGCTGTTGTGTGTGTAAAAAAAAAAAAAAAAAAAAACCAAACAAAAAAACAGCTGCCTTTCATGTACAACTCACCGAGGGTACTTGCTAAGAATGGGAATCTGGGCGGCCAAGAAAAGCATTTTTAAATGGTACACGAGAGCTACGACAGTTAGCACGCTGCGAAAGTGCGTCCCGTGCCTCGTTCATCTTAGCGGCCGTTATGGCTGTTGCTCATCACGGAATGCGTGTGTGCGTATGCGCGCGTGTGCAGTAACGGGTCGATCGCAGGAGGTTGGCTGTTCGTAAAGTAGATCTTCCGTCAAAAAAGTTTGGACACCCCTCCTCTACAGGATGAACTGCAGGGGGGAAAAAACTTTTAATCATGAATGCTCGTCGTGTATTTGTAGCCAACTTAGTTATGTTGATAGCAGGCTAATATAGCTCATATAGATACGTACAGGATGCGTTGCCTTCATTATCAGGCTTTTTATTTTTTGCGGCTACAGGCATATTTTGTTTTTTGTTTATTTTGGTCCTCTTTCAACATTTTGGGTTGCCGACCCCTGCCCTAAATAGAGCCTGCATACCTCACTTTGAGTCCGTTGTTCTGTTCGGTCACTGCTTTCTGCTCACTGCTGCTAACTATTAATCACACAAGGGCCAAAACTCAAGGTGATAGAGCCCAAATTCTCAAATGGAATTCCATTTGAGCGAAGAGCTTCCACCTATGCAGACATTTTTTAAACAGCTTTTGTTTAGGTAGGCTTTCTGGTCATACTTATTTTGGTTAACTGCAGGGGTGTAGTGGGTGTGGTACACGGGGGTACGCCGTCCACCCACTTCTCCCGACGCCACATTCAATTTTTATTGAAATGTTTGTTGATCATTGTTCTAATGCGAGTAATGCTTAATAACGTTGGCCTGTGATTATTTTGGAGTAGTAAAACATTAAATTTAACGTTAGTTCAACTGGTGTTGTAGCCTATGATTGATGTTCTGTATGTATATGTAGAACATCCCAGAATCACGTACATCCACTTAAAAAATCCCCACTACACCACTGGTTAACTGTAAAACATTTGTGACTGGATTTTAACTATGCAGATCATGTGCTATACAGTATCAATAAAATGAACTGACATTGGTAATTTGACTTTGGTGTGGCCCCGCTTTTTAAAAAAATGGAGCCATTCTTAGTCGATTAAAAATATATTAATAAATAAATTGTTTAGTGTTGAGTTATGAGTCAGAGTTTAGATATGCCACCTCAGTCTTTGAATCACTTTCAACTGTTTATTGAACTGGACAATCAAACGAACACAAATACAACAAGAAACGTTCACAACCAACTGTGTAGTATTGTCCAACCAGACTAGACCAGGCTTCCTACGTCATTCATGAGGCCACGCTGCTTAAAAATTAGACAACGCACAAATCTAAGCTGGAGCTTTGGGTTTAATTACAATTTATGAAACCAGTTAATTTCTTTACAATCTATTCCTTTGTTTATAGTTACAACGCAGCGCTATTTTCTCTTTATCAACATGTGGAATAAAAGATTGTGGTGGTTTTTATTTGGGGGGGGTAAGAAACGATTGATGGATTTTCACATTACTGTATTTCAATGGGGAAAATTGATTTGCTTTATTCGATTGTTATGAGCATAAATGAACAGGAGGTGGTGGTATTTTCCTTAAATTACTCTTTTGTTTCCTCCCATCTCCTGCGTTCTTGTTTTTGCATAAAAATAGCAGAATGCGTCACAATGGTGTATTTTAGACTGTTATAGGTGTGCTCGATATCTTTATCAGATGGACTGTATCAAAAGAAGCATTTAGGATCCTTCTTTCCTCCAAACCCGGGCTGCCACGGATTTTGTTATGCAAATGAGCCTAGCTTCCAGCCAATCAGGTGGCTGCTAGGCTGTTTCTCCCCGCATGCATCTTGCAGCTAGGCAGCTCCCTCCCCTTGCTGCACCTCAGTCTTTGTGCTCAGTCTCGGCGGCCGCGGAGGTACAGAATGCACTCCGGTTCAACATTTGCACCGCCGGACGACCTATGAGTAGGGCCGAGCCGCGGTGACGCGTTGATGGACGGGCTAGCATGAATTCACAGTGTTACACGGTGGCGATGGACCTTGGCGTTTGCCAACTGCGCAATTTCTCCATCTCGTTTCTGTCCTCTGTACTCGGCAAGGAGAGCGCGTCGGTCAGGCTTGACAAGAGGTAACTAATAATAATAATAATAATAATCATGATAATTTGCGCGGAAATGAGCACTAAGCGCTTGCTTTTGCTACGCTGGTTTTGTGCGGTTTGCTCTTTTGTCGCGTGACCTGCCGCAACAATCATCGTCTCTTGCGTCATAAGCTACTGGCGCCTCTCAGACCATCCATTTGACGATGTGCTTTAAATTGTGTTTCAGCTCTTCGGGTGCAAGTGTCGTGGCCATTGACAACAAGATTGAGCAAGCGATGGTAAGTTGTCCTTATCCACGCCATTATCTCGCTCGTGTGTGCTGCCACTGGCGTTACGTAATGCCGAGTAGGTCCGGCCGTTTGATTCCTAGTCGTGTTTTGACCTTGGGGTAGTTCAGTCGAAAAAATGGGGCCGATTCCTTAAAATCGTTATTTGGCCTACCTCGTCATCTTAATCGGGACATTTTGCACTGAGCATGGGAATCTGTGCGTCAAACCTGTAGGAAAACTTGGGTAAATGCATCTTAATTGAAGAAGGCTCCCACGAAAAGAGGGAAGAATCAGATTCTGGCCATGCACTGTCACGATTTGGACAGATGATGTGAGGCTAGGTTCACACGCTATATCCCCTCCTCCCCATCCCCATCCTCTCCTCTTCAGCTGCATGTTGCTAGGCAGGCAGCAGCCTCCCCCCCTTTCGGTATAAATAACTTGGCTAGGATTGGCTCCTCCCACTCGGCACAGGGACATTTTGTTCCGTGGCTCCACAATGAGGAGGGGATACTCTCAGATTATAACACGTTAATCCCCCTTTGGCCATCATCGTCATCATCGACTCGGTGATGCTTGGTGGTCCGGCTTCATCGGCCCATACACTTGTGTCATGCATGCGAGGAATGTGGTGAGATGTGGGCGGGGGTAATTTCTGTGAATTTTCAGAAGTTGGAAATCGTCCAAGGGAATCCATAGAAATAAAACGGACATTTTCAAAATTGAATGTCACGGTTTAGTAGAGAACATAAATATATTTTAGCATAATCCTGACTCAAAAAAATCATATTTCATGCAAGTATACTTGAATATGAAGAGCCAACATCCTGAAAAAAATATTTTTATGACCGTATTTTCTACACTAACAGGCGCACTGGATTATGAGGCGCACCTTCAATGAATGGCCTATTTCATAATTTTTTTCATACATCGGATGCACAGCTTTATAAGACACAATCTAAAATGCATCCACTAGATGGAGCTACGCTCAAGGAAATGCCAACAGAACAATCAGATGTCAGGAAAACTTATTTAATAAAGCAGCCACACAGTTCACTTAACCAACAGCAAGTTATAACATTGACTCGTTAACATTGAACTCTCTTGCCGCTGCTCTATTTCCGTGTTCAACTGTGTAACCGATCGACTTAAGTTTGAACTCTGCGTTGTAAGCATGTCTCTAGCAAGGAGCCATTTTGGGGTCTGAATATTACCGTAATGACCATACACAAGGCGCATCATATTTTAAGGCGCGCTGTGAGCTTTTAAGAAAATGGAAGGCTTTTAGGTGCGCTTTTTAGTCCATAGCTATAAATTACAACGCATGGTAAAATCTGTATTGCACAAGCTTTTAAAGGTCAAAGAAATCTCTCAAAATCTGATGTGCTCCACAAAAACTAAGGACATTTTTTAAAATCAGCATCAATAATATGTTAAGGGACACACAAAGTCATCTCTGATTTAAAATTTGCTGTTGACCAGTGTTATTTATAGTCAAGGTCTCTGTTAGGAGCCAACTTTCAATTGTATATATTCCTGGTGTAGTTCCAGAATTGACCATTACTTTTGATCCTTTGGTGTTTTGGTCATGATTTTGTCGTTTATCTCTCTGTAGCTGCTCATCTGATGCTTTGTCATTACACAATGCTGGATGAAGTCGTTTTAATGAGTACCCCTGCCTCCCTCCTTCAGGACCTGGTGAAGAGTCACCTGATGTATGCTGTGCGCGAGGAAGTGGAGGTGCTCAAGGAGCAAATCAAGGAGCTGATGGAGCGCAACACTCAACTGGAGCAAGAGAACAACCTGCTGAAGACCCTAGCCAGCCCGGAGCAGATGGCTCAGTTTCAGGCCCAGGTCCAGACGGGTAGCTCCCCAACTGGCACGGCCCTGCAGCCTCAGGTGCCGGGCTCGGTCGGAAGTGCGCAATCCCTCCCCTCTGCGCAGAACTCGGGCTCGTAGGCGTGAAGAGGAAGGATCTCCATACTGTGGCACCCCCGCCCCCAGCTATGCCACCATCTCGAGGAATCCCCTTCAATTTTTTGTTGCACATTTAATTTATTCTGCCTTGTTTTGCAACTTTTACCTGATTAGACAATCACAGTTGTCATGGTGATGGATGGGGGAGGGGGGCAATGCACCAAGTTTGAATTGAAGCCTGCAAGCATTCAGTGTCGAACATGTGCCAATGTCAGCCCTCCACCGCTACCCAGCACATTCCTTTTTTTTTTTTTTTTTCTCCACATGCACATGTCGCTGCTAACGTTGGATGAACTATAATGGAGGACTTGCAACAAAACCCCTGCCCCCTGGGTTTGAGAAGCAGTCATTTCCAGTCCTCTTGCTTCAGGTTAGGGGCAAGTCTAAGAGAAAAGATGAACTGCATTGAATTCGGCACCTCACTTTTCACTTGGAGGGCTCGGTGTTCTTCTCCTGCGTCTCCACATTGCCCTCTCCACCCTCAAGGCACCCTCCCCTGTTGGAAGAGAAGTTCAATATTTATGCAGGGAATCAATGTTGTTTTTATAGGGTAACCTGGAGAATGGTTAGGATTTTTTTTCTGTTCGCTCTTGTTGATGTAATTTAATGTCCTAGTAATGTAAACAAGATAAATAATGGAGCGGAAAAGGATACTCTTTGTAGGTTTGTACGGATGAAAACATTTCCAATTCTGCAAAGTGCCTGGTTTCTAACCATAGATACATATATAATCTTCTGTTATTTTATTCCTGTAAATATATTTGTGTGTGTGTGCGTGTATATCTATATACATATAGATATATAGATATATATCTATCTATGGTTTACCAGGTTGTGAAGTACCTGTGATGTCAGCACTCAGGATGGAAACCGACGAGGTTTAGTTACCTCCAAGCTGAACACTGTCTCTCCTACTGTGACTGTATCGTCACACTCAAAACGATACAGACTGTTTTTGTTTGACAATGTTTGTCACATTGTTTTGTTGAGGCGATCAGGATATTTTTCTTTTATTTCTTTTTTTCTAATTTAAGTCATTTTGTTCAGCCAAGCATCTGTGTTGCTGCACGCACACACATACACACACTTGGCAGATGGAATGGCTGGTAGAAAGTATGTCAATGTTTTCTGCATGTTCCACAGCCCATCACAAATGTGACGTTACAATTTGCACTAGACAGTTGCACCTCAAATAAAACTGAAAACAAAGAAAAATTGACTCCTTTTATTCTTTACTCGATATACAGTATTATCACTCATGAGAGGCAACTTCATTCTCTCTGGGTGTGGTGGGAAGGAGCAGTAAAACAGGCTAAAAAACTAAAACGGAGGTGATGATTATTGGCGATGCGCGGCATCGGCACCTATTCAAGGACACCACTCTCAGCCGCGATAAATGTGCGATTACCCAAAGTGATTCAGCAAAAAACCTCGATGTTTGATTCAACGTTCTTTTCAAATGTTCATGATGAATATAAATAGAACTGCACTTCTTTTCACCTTCGCAATATCGCTAAGATACGTCCCATTTTATTTCCTGGTCACACAGAAACCATAATTCATGTGCTTTTTAGGTCTCGACTTCATTATTGCAACAAATTGCTTTTTGGTCTTCCCATGTCCAGTGTTAAAATTTTGCAGCTAGGACAAAATGCTCCAGCTAGACTCCTGACGAGAAGTCAAAAGTGTTGTGAGCAACTGGCTGAGAGATCAGTCCAAAGATTTTTACGCTGAGGGAATATGGAAGCTTGTGCACAGATGGAAAAAGTGTTTTACAGTGCTGAGAGAGACTACTGCTAAAAAAAGTACGCTTCTATCTGTATTAGAAGTCCTTACACAGAAAAAATCATCTTATATATTGAATGACCCTTATACTTTATGTGCTCCCTGGCGATTTTTATTGGAATATATATTTTAACCGATTGTTATTAGTATTTTCTGTATAACTCCAACATGTCCTTGCCACGAACGCCTCTATGATAGAGCCCATTTAATGTACTGTACTGGTCTTTATTACGCCGGCACACACCAGTACCTGTACATTGTACGTTCGTTCAGTAGTCAAAATGCAGGTGCTTTGATTGGCTCCATAGGAGCAAGCCTCCCCGCCCCCACAGATAATTTGTGCTGGTCACGCCCCGCTCGCCCAAAGTCACGTGTACGTGCACGCTTATTTCCTGAGTGGGCGAGCGCTTCAGTACAAGATGACACATGTTTGGATTGGTGCGCTGATATCAGGAGCTAATTTAAATTCTAATTCATTCTTTGATTGGATTTATTTATTATGAGGCCAACCCTCTGCATTTAATAATAATGTAATTTGAATATGAAATTTATCAGTAGCACACTACAGACGGCAGTTAATTTGCTCCATATAATTGGATATGCAGGAAGGACTCTATTCGCATAGCGCTGCTGCTGCTCAGAGTCAAGAGTCTTGAATGGAGCCCTTTGCGACAATAGCCAATCGCGACCACGAGGGAGCATTCCCTCGATTATAATAGAATAAAAATGAAATACCAAAAACATTTTGAAATACAGTATGTGCGTCTTACATCTGGTTTTAGATGAGCAGGACAAATATTATATCGTTAATGACGGCTCCAGTTGCTTCGTTCATTTGTATTGTCTGATTTGTGTAGTGTTTCTCCTTTGGGGTCGCAAAAATCTTTACCCACAAGAAGGAAGTGTCGTTGTCGGTTGGTTGTATGTCTTCAAGGAGTCAACACCATCACTGAATTGTCATTGTGAATTTGTTTTTGGTTTTGCTTGAGGGTGTAAGGAGGTTGATTTTTGTTTTCACTTATATTCCAATTTTCACAATTGTCCGCTACTTTGGTTTATCTGTTATTCTGACAGAATAAGTCTTGTGAATTTTGTTATCCCAATGCCATTTCAAACAAAAAAACAAAACAACAAAAAACAAAAAAAAAATACAGTTTTGTCTTGCTCCCCCACCACCCCTCACTTTCCTGACAAGGAATATAATTTTTTTGTCCAACACCTTTAATTTTTCTGTATCTGTAAACTCCTGTATTGTTGGAGATTATTCCAAATTCCAAGATGTGTTAAGTATCCTGTATGAGTGCTGAATTAAGGCTACCCTGGGACAGACTGTGACCCTCTTCTTCCCAGGTTGGTCCACGGATCATGCTGAGGGGCTCCTGCCCTCCTCTCCAGATGGTACTTTCGCAAATCCCATTTCATTGACAAAGAGTGTTTTCTTGAAGTGTGTTGCAGCCGTGAGCTGCAGGACGTACTAAAGCGTAGGGATCACATCCAGATTATCCGCTGCTAATGCCTGAGACAGAAATAACATGGAGTGGAATCATTTATTGTATATCAGCGTTTTCCAACAAAGGCCTTAAAGCACATATTTTACAATTGAAACAAATCTCATAGCACATCACCAAACAAAAACGTCACAAAAAGTTGATGCACAAGTTAATGATGTACCTTCTGCCATCTAGTGGGAAAAAAAAGTCCATTATTTTGTTTGTGTCAATATGTCACTACTTTAGAGAGATGAACATCGATACACTAGTCGTACTACATAAGACATTTTTCATCCCACTAAAGTGACATTGAATCATTTCCACAACTGATATCTAATGACACACTGGTTGAGAATCGCTCATTTACATAATGTGTGCATATATGACCTACTGTTCACAGACACAAACATGTACCCCCCAAATCTGCTTATCATCGCCTGGCCCTGACTTCCTGCTGTGTTGTTGACAATGCTGAGCAAGCAGGTGGTCTGCTGGTTCAAGCCTGGATGGACCCCAGAGTTGCCTCACAAGACGGATTATCCTACCCACGGTCAGCACATCACCACCATGCTCTATATTTGCTCACATCGGGATGGCTCAACATGGCCCAGCAACAGCAGCGCTGCAAAATATCCACAAACTAATACTTGAATTGGAAGGTTCCGGATCCCACGGATCCCAGTTAATAAGAGGGCGTGTACACTTGTGCCACAACTTTATTTGTAGTTGTTTTAAACCTCACCTCTCAAAACGACGATTGTTTTTTTCAACTGAATTGTACGATTTATAAGTCAGTATTGGATATTTGAATCGATAATGTTTTTTTTCTTTTAAGCAGAATATTTGAAATAAAGTATTCAATCGATCAAAAACACTAACGTGCATGTTTTTGGAATGTGGGAGGAATCCAGAGTTCCTGTAGAAAGCCAATGCAAGCAGAGGGAGAAAATGCAGTACAAAAAAAAATTTGTCCTTGACCCAAATCTCCAGCAGGCACTCTGGAAATTTTAGTTTGCAGGGCCGTCGTCCTTTCTCACTCCGCTTGGAAAAAGAGTCGGACTACTGTGGATTAGCACCCACCATCTCATGTGTGTGACTTCTCATCTTGGTATCGTATTTCGCTCAAAAACAAGTGTCCCTTCCACAGCGTAACGTAATATCATTTTGTTGACTGACACTTCACATATTGAGACAAGGGGGAGAGAGAAGAACGCGAAAATCATTCAAGCAATTGATATTTTCAATCACTCTGCCTTGGTCAAATAACAAGGAACCCAGTCAGCAAAGGCATCTGGCCCGGCTTCGGCATGAAGCCGGCACAGCTGGCCTGGTGTCGGCAATGGCATAACGCATGTGGGCCGAACACGGCCCAGGCGTGGCAAAGGAGGCACTGGCTTGACTCTGGCAAACCAGATGAGGGCCGGTTGTGGAGTGAAGTATTTGGGCCAGAAATCAATTTCCAACTCCGCCCGAATATGGCCAGCCAGTATTGAGTCACTCCTAAATGCAATTTCAGATTTTTTTTTCTACACACAGCCTTGTTTTACAATTGCAAACCGACGCGGAATTCCATTCATCACAAACACACATACACACACACACACACACACAAACACGTGCAATGGCAGCACACAGCTCCGACTGTTTCTGC